>NW_026712732.1:0-40885 GCF_030625045.1 Achroia grisella
GACCAGATATGCTACGGTCGCTTAACGGTGTGTTATACCGTTTCTGCGAGAAGCCCGTAGCTATCACGGCGGACATACGAGAGATGTTCCTGCAGATTAAGATACGGGAAGAGGATAGAGCAGCACAACAGTTTCTGTGGCGAGGAGATGACAGGATTAACCCGCCGCAGAAATACGTAATGACCTCAATGATTTTCGGGGCGAGGAGTTCACCGTTCATCGCACACAGCGTTCGAGACAGGAACGCGGCAGAGCACCGAGAGTCGCACCCGTCAGCGTACACCGCCATAACAAGGAACCACTACATGGACGACTGGGTCGATAGCTTTGACTCCGAAGAGGAAGCAGCCCGCGCCATACGAGAGGTAGTAGAGGTTCATAGCGGGATAGGATTCACGCTGGCGGGTTGGAATACAAACCGACCGAGCCTGCTAGAGAATGTGAGTGAGGACCAGCGAGCGAGGACGCCGAAGGAACTGGGAGCCAACGCACATCCATACGGAAAGACATTGGGGTTATTGTGGATGTCAGCCGAAGACCAGCTGGCGTTCAACACCGGCATGCCACGCGTCCCACGAGAAGTGAAGCACGGCACGCGGATACCGAAGAAAAGGGAAGCCCTAGGAGCGGTGATGTCATTGTTCGACCCGCTCGGGCTGCTGAGCCCTTACACCATCACGGCAAAAATCATCTTGCAGGCGCTGTGGGTGCAGAAGGTCGAATGGGATAACCCTCTGCCCGCCGAGGAAGCGCGGCTGTTCCAGGAATGGAGAGATGCCAGAGCCTATATAGAGGAACTGAGATTGCCGCGATGGTATGGCACGAACGACAGCCAACGGTCGCAACTGCACGTATTCACGGACGCAAGCGAACAGGCATATGCCACAGCCGCGTATTGGAGGACGGAACGCGAGGATCGTAGCGTTGACGTCGTCCTAGTAGCAGCCAAAGCGAGGGTAGCGCCCATGAAAGCGCAGAGTATACCCCGGATGGAGCTTCAGGCGAGCCTGGTAGGACCTCGACTGGCCGCTGACGTACTGAAAGGACGTCGTCGCACGGCCGAAGTCTTCCTATGGACGGTCTCGAAGAAGACGCTACATTGGACTAGGAACGACACCGCTCGATACAATCCACACGCGGCCCGCCGGAGGGCAGAACGCGCCGAACATACAGAACCAACACAGTGGCGCTGGGTCCCGACCGCCCACGCCGTAACTAACGACGCGACAGATCCGTCGGGCCGGCGCTTGTGTACGCTCCTAAATTCTATTTTGAAAATACTTATTTTGCTTTTAGTGTTATAGTACTTTAAGTGTTATATTTTAAGTAACAATGTTTAATTATAATTAATACCACTGCACCAACACTCCGATCGTGCAAAAAATTTAGCTGTTTCATTATTTTTTAGTTCAATTAGTAGTCTACCTAAATCCTGGGCTAAGGGGGGGGGGGGGGGGGGGGAGTTTTGACCCCCCATGAATTCCAAGACCACCATGACGCTCCCCCCTGGATCCGCTGTTGCGTCTTCTCTTCATTCGCTCAGTACGTTGTTACAAAAGGAAAAATTCCCGTCCAAAAAATAACAAGTATTGAGTTTTGATCTGGAGTCACGTTACTCCAGACTGATTTCAATAAATATTTAGATTAGATAGACTATTATTCTTGAAATACTAGCTAGACATTATTAAGTTACTGTAGCCATAATGTAGTAGCCCAAACGTGCCAATGAGGAAGCCCTTGGCAAATGCTGCACCCTGATTGGCCCGTTTGAATTGGATCAAGAAGTGGTCGTATGCCAAAAAGGTGGATTTGTATAAAATCGTGTATAAATCGCTTAATTATTATTATTATTCGTCGTGACAGTTGTGGCTCAAAACGGAGCAACATTTACATATGGTCAGCCGGCATTAGATCAACAAAAGGCCTCCGGATCAACAAGTGAAAATGGATTAACAAATTACTACCTATACGGCACGTCTGAGCCACAAAGTGCCCAAGGGGATATTCCCCTCCTCTCTGGACATCTGAACGGGTCAGACGTGTTTTGTGTTAAAATTAAATAACGTTAAATAATAAATTCGTGACACAAAATTAAATTATAAATAATAGGAGTCCATAAGTGCAGTGTACCTCCTATTCGCTGTGAAAAGAAACGTCTTCCTAGTGTGAGTGCATCTTATCATGAACTAATCAAATGTAACTATCCTTTTCTAACTTCAGTAATCAGCAACTGAATAATTATATGGTTATTCGCTCATTAGAATTTTTGCACCGGAGCTCATGGCTACTTGGACGGATCCAATTTTTGTATGAAATTGTCGATCGGTGTCCATTTATATTGACCCCTCGGTGTCATTTAGAAATTGAGGTGAATATTTTATATATTCCTGGTACTTTGACTGGCTAAACAGTATTAACATGCCTCTACAACGAACTCCGCCATTGTCACAGTCGCAGCCCGTAACTACAACGAATGTGCAGGCGTCAACCGTTGAAAATATTTTAGATGGACAAACTACGTCTATACATTCTATGCACCATTGTGCTTCTGAACCAGATTTAAACGTTACACCACTTAACAATGAAACTTACAATACAAATCTTGGTTTAATTCACCGCTTTAAACGCAAACGGAGTGATTGTATGGATGAAAGGATGTCGGAATACATGACCGAGATGAAGGCAATGTTTTCAGAGATTAAGGCTCGCCAGGAGACACATGATCTTAAAATGGAAAATATATGTATGGTTATGGAAGAGATCAAAACTCAAAATAAATCTATTCAAAATTCAGTTGACTTTTTGTCCGAACAATATGAGTATATGAAGATTCAAGTAGAAAAATTAGATTCTGAATGCCGTAAAAATCAGTCGTATATTACGTCTCTGGAAGAAAAATTGGATAAGTATGAGAGCAGTAATCGCTCGACTTGCATTGAAATTAAAAATATTCCTCCAGCTAAAGGCGAATCCAAACAAGTACTTTTAAAGAAAGTAATTTCTATTGCACAGAAAATTGATAGTAATATTGAATCATATGAAGTAAAAGATGTCTTTCGTGTAAACACACATGATCCTTCTATTAAAACTGTAATTCAATTAAAACTGTAATAGTTTTGTTAGGTGACTTCAATTTAGACTTCCAACTTAAAAGTAAACATTTAACAGACTTTAAAATAATACTAAATAATTTCGGCATGAAACACGTTCTTATCAAAGAGCCTACTCGTGTTACAGAATGTACTGCATCTTGTATAGATAATTTTGTAACTAATTTTCATGACAAATCTGTGAAAAGCAGAGTTCTAGACTATAAAATATCAGATCATAATGTTATTAAACTTAGTTATACATGTAAATCAAAACATAATGGTAAAAAGGATGTTAATAATATTTTTATAGGACGTAATTTCTCTAAAAGTAACTGTTATTATTTTCACTATCTAGTAAACACTGACAAACATTTTTATGACGAAGTAGATAATTGTATTGACTCAAACAAAAAAGCTGAGATTTTTATACTTGGATTAAAATATTTTTATGATATCGCTTTCCCTAAGAAGAAAATGTATGTAAGAAAAAACCAATCTAGATGGGAAACCAAAGGAATACTCAAATCAAAGGACACTTTAAATAAACTTGAATTATTACAATGCATTTACCCATCCAATAGACGAAAACAAAAAATCAATAAATTCAAAAAATGTTTAAAAAAGTAATGGTAACTGCGAAAAAAATACAGATATCATATAAAATTAAACAATCCAATAACAAGATAAAAGAATGCTGGAATATAATTTCTAAGTTGACGCGAAACAATGGAAAACAATTCTCAAAAGGTACGATTGACAAAATTAAAACAGAAAATGGAACAGTTGCTACAAACCCGATTTTAATCGCAAATTTTTTAAATAATTTTTACTGTAATGTTGGAGAAAAAATAAGCAATACTGTAAAGATGGACAAAATAAAATGCACGAAATTTCTATCCATGATAAAAAAACCATGTACATCACTAACTTTTCATGGAATTACTTTACAAGAATTGGAATATATTATGCGCTCTATAAAGTCTAAAAAATCTAAAGATATTTATGACATGGATTATAGAATAATTGAATTAATATTAAATAATGACAAATTAATTAATTTATTACTTATTGTTGTAAATTCATGTATTGACGAAGGAGTATTCCCGGATGTTTTCAAATTTGGTAAGATTATCCCAGTATTTAAAAAAGGTGACGCTGAAGAACCTACAAATTATCGTCCAATATGTATTTTGCCTGTACTTTCTAAAATTATGGAAACAATATTAAAGAAATATATGGTGCAGTATTTCGAGGAAAATAATCTCTTCACAGACAAACAATATGGTTTTAGATCAGGAAGGTCGACAGGTATGGCAATTACTAACACCATGGAATTTATACTGGAATCTCTTGATAAATCTATGAAATGCGGTAGCATTTTTTGTGACCTCACTAAAGCCTTTGACTGTTTGAGACATGACATATTATTTGATAAATTAGATTACTATGGACTTAGACATAATGCTATTAAAATAATGAAATCATATTTAAATAACAGAAAACAGATAGTATCGTTAAATGACAATACAGTATCAGAAATGCAGAACATTAGTATTGGTATTCCTCAAGGTTCCATCCTTGGACCTATTCTTTTTCTTATATATGTAAACGACCTGCCAGCTAATTTACCAGAAGAGGCGTTTGTAACTTTATTTGCAGATGATACGCATGTAGGAATAAGAAATACAAATAAAACGGAACTAGATAGAATGATGACTAACACTGTAGAAACGCTGCATGAGTGGTTTCAATCGAATGGTATTGTATTAAATGCCGCTAAAAGTATTTTAATGTCTTACTCCACCAGACGTAAGAAGCAAAATTCTGTCTGTTCTGACAACACATATAGTCAAAGTACCACATTTTTAGGATACACTATTGATAGTACAGTAAGTCATGCATCACATATCGAAAGATTATGTAATAAATTAGCATCAGCCAATTATGCTTTGAATAAACTGAAGCAAGTATTATCAAAAAAAGTACTGAAAACTGTGTACTTCGCATATTTTCAGTCTTCATTGTCATATGGTATTACAGTCTGGGGTAATGCAAGTCTCATAGCAAAAGTCCTGAGGCAACAAAAAAGAGCTATCAGAATTATATGCGGAATCCATAGACGCACCTCTGTGAGACCGTATTTCATTGAACAGCGTATAATGACAGTTACATCATTGTTCATATACTATTCCTTGTTAGACATACACGAAAAGAGCAAAACACTGCGTAAAAAGGCGGATAACCATAATTACATGACACGAAATGGACATAAATTAGAATTACCAAGATTACGACTTACAAAAACAATAAAACAAGGTATTTACTTAAAAATAAAAATGTACAATAAACTATCAAATAAAACAATGGAATTGACATCAACAGAATTTAAGAACAAAATAAAATTATATTCCGAGCCGAGAGAGATACATCCTTTTTACAATGTGACGGAATATCTGAATTCCAATATAAAATTATGACAATTTACATTAAGTAACTTTTATTAGTATGTTATATATTATTTAATTTATTATTTTGAATACTTAAAATTGTAATTGTGACATAATTATCTTGAAAATGTAATTACTATTGACATGCTGTTGTGTAACGAGATTTGTTACATTTGTGAATAAAGTAATATGAATATGAATATGAACAACTACTGCCATGCACGCTCGTCATTCAAGTAATCGTTATCGCGCTAATTCTTTGGTATCTTATTGTAAGATATATATATGTGGATATAGTATATATATAGATGTTGTAAAGGCATACATCTATAGATTTATAGCCAAAGAGTGATTTAAACAGGACAGATTAATGTTTGACATTTCTAACAAAGAACATAGAAAACTTTGATCAAATAATTACGTAAAAGTGAAGTTTGCAAAGTACTTTAAAGTTCTTGGAAATTCCTGACGGGTTCTATAAATTCTTGATTGATGGTTCATTAGTATTATTCTATATATAAATACGTGAAGCAAAAATGTTGTACCCCTTTTTACGAAAATTGTAATTGCGTACACTTATTTCGATCGAAGAGTTTGTTTGTTTGAACGCGCTAATCTCAGGAACTACTGGTTCGAATTGATAATTTCTTTTTATGTTGGATTGTCCATTTGTCGAGGAAGGCTTTAAGCTATATAACGTTACGGTACGATCAATAGGAGCTGAGCCGCAATGAAAAATATTGTCGTTCGAAGTTTGTTTGTTTGAACGCGCTAATCTCAGGAACTACTGGTTCGAATTGATAATTTCTTTTTATGTTGGATTGTCCATTTGTCGAGGAAGGCTTTAAGCTATATAACGTTACGCTGCGACCAATAGGAGCTGAGCCGCAATGAAAAATATTGCAAAAGGTGGGCAAATTAAACGCAGACGAAGTTGCGCGGGTCACCTCGTAGTACTATATATATAGAAGAATTCCGAATGCTAATAGTTTTTCATGTACGAAAACACACGCATTACTCTTTTGTTTATTGCCTATGCGACTGCCGGTACTTGTGATTATAGAAGTATAGTTTTTGACAGTAGAACCTATATACATCTCATTCTACAAACTACATACTTATGTCCCGAGACTTCGTCCTTAGGGAATTTAACTATATTTTTCTAAAATAAAAGAATTTTCTAAAATAAAAGCAGCCTTAGTTACTCCTAATTACATCAGCTATCTGCCAAAATAAATCTCGTCAAAATCGGTCCAGCAATTTCAGAGATTAGCCAATAAACAGACAGATAAAAATTGTAAAAAATGTTATTTTGGTATATACCGTATTTATATTCATATGCATGTAGTAAACACGTTATTTCAATATTACAAATCAACACTCCAATTTTATTCATATGTATAGATGTATAGATTAATTGTCGTCGAATTTCGACTACTAGTAATTATAGTTACTTAAGTATACGTATATATACGTTATTCCTACTATTTTAATTGTAAGATATTCCATTGATGTAATTAGTTTTCAACAATTTGACTTATAAAGACGATTATCACAAATTGTCGGTTTCTTCCATCATTGTGTCTAATTGGATTTAGTTAAACTTTACATCTAGCTACACTGTCTTTTGATTTTGAATCTTTATTAAATACAAACTAGAATCATTTTTTTACAGTATATATCTTCTGTTTCATATGACATTCCTCTTGTCTCTCTTCTGTGTACATCTTCTTAGTTCTATTTTATCTAGAGTACTTTGTGAAACCAATTCGGTTCTCGTATTTTGTGCATACATTTAATTCTAATTTAAATTAATTTTCATTTAATTTATGAATATATAGAAATGTCAAATCTACTGCCAGTTCGGCAGATTTCGAGATGAAGAACTGACAAGAAACTCAGCTAGTATTATCTTCAATTAAATATTGTACATGTTTACAATAATACAAATACATTTTTAAATACAAATTGAGAAGAATAGAGTGACCATCAGCATATGCCTGACCTAACGTAACCTGAACAGACCAGTCCCCATAAGCAGCACCCGTTTCTCGAGTATGTATTTTTTTATTATTAATTGTATACATTTCTGAACTGTAAATTGTAATTTCATTATGAATTATAAATGAATAAATTCTTTCAACAATACAAAGATTACTGCAAATATCAGGAGCTGTATTTCGAAAATAATTAAAGTAATTTCCACAATAACTGCGCTTCTGTAAATTTAGTAGTGTAGTATTATATACATTTGTGTCATCATCATCGCCTTGCCTTTATCCCATTATTTGGGGTCGGTGCAGTATGTCATTCTCTTCCACTGATCTCTATCGGCCATCAAATCTGAGCGTACTTTCCTTTTATTCATATCATTTTTTACACAATCCATCCATCTTTTTTTAGGGCGTCCTCTCCCTTTCCATCCATCCACATTCATATACACTTTCCTTAACAGGACTAGACATGATCAATATACATATATGTATTGTTTTATATATGAGTATTATTAATAATAATATTTACAGTTCCAAAATCAACGGTAAAAGTTATAAACTCTTAATAGCTATATATTTAAACTTGCAGAGTTCCCTTTTAAGAACTCAATCAACTGCCTTATATACATAAAATGTGGAATGGCCTAACAGAAAGCAATTATCTCGACTTCTAGCGTTTCAAATTCAACGCCACTAAGTGTTCTGCTGCTTGCATAAATTCACAAGATTTACATTTATTTAACGACAGACGATCTCAGTTTAAAGAGTTCCAGCTTAAGTAATATTCATTATCTTATACTTTATTGGTTTTAATTATGTGCTCTCCATTTTCTTTTAACACCTCACTGGTACTCATTCATTTAATGAGTTTACTGTCAATACATTTACACACAAACAATTTACGTGTACATGTTACAATATCTAGTTTAGGTTGTTAGGGATTCAATGTGAGAATCATCTCGTTATTTACTCCCTTTCTTACTATATCATCTTTCACACAGTCCATCCATCTCTTTTTCGGCCTTAGTTATTTAGTATTAACTTTAATTGCTCCTTTTACTTTAAATGTTGTAATATAATTTTTATTATTTGACATAATGTAATTATTGACTTAATAACTTTCTTTATTTATCTTACTAGCTGACCCGGGGTCCGAATAGCAGAATAAGCATTAAAAAAACTAAAATATTAAAAGAATCGACTGTTAGGCGTTAGAAGTTCGCCGCTGTAGTATGTAGTGTTGTAATGTAAATGCTATATACAAATAATTTTTTTTTTATTATTATAGTATTAATAGTATTAATTTTATTTTATTTTTATTATAGTATTATTATTTTTTTTTTTCCCAAAAATTCTCATCTCCCCTCTTAAGGAGAGGAGATGGCAACATACCCCCGGCAGAAGCACAGTCGGCCGGAGTTCGTCGTGGTCGTGGGTTTGATTTCTCGGACGGCACAAACATTTGTATTCCTGGGTATGATTATTTGTATCGGTCTGGGTGTATTCTATGTACATTATGTATGTAGTTAGGAAAAAAATCTATGTATTTGTATCAGTTATCTATCTATCTAGCAAGCTTCTGGCTAGCTTAGCTTGGGTCTAGATGGCGCTGTGTAAATTGTACTGAGATTATTATTGTTATTATAATTATATATAGTATTAGCTACTCTAGCTACTCTCCCCGGCTTCGCACGGGTGTACATGTCATATATGTAAACCGCTTCAAAATCCGTTGCGTTGTTTTAAAGATTTAAGCATACATAGGGACGGACAGACAGCGACAGCGACTTTGTTTTATGCTATGTAATGATTGGTCCCAATAAAAAGATAACTATTAGTGTTTTGTTCCTTCCTTTTAAATTAAGGAAACAGCCCAAGGAAAAGGACAATAAGTGTCACGTTTTTGTGAATATACTGGTACATATTATACATATATATGTTTGATCCCGTGGAGTCACGAACGCGGATCCCGTTACATCTCAAACCCGTGGGAAATTTCTAAAATTCTTTCCTCGAAGGGATGTCATATAGGGTTGTATATTATACACAAGGTATAATACCTGTAATATATTAGCTGTGACAGCTATCGTATGATTAAATTTTTATTACGTACATATTTATTAAATATGATATATGAGAACGCAGTATCTTAGTGGTTTACTCCTCCGACTTCGAACTCATAGGTTTTTTTTGTTCCTATGGATGATAATGAAATGGTGCACCCGCCTGCGCTGACGGTTATTCTGGCGGGGTACTAGTGGAGGATGATAAGATGAACATGAAGTCAGGTCAGTTAGCACACCATGGTAAATTTATTGTCAATTTAACACGATAATTCCAGGGGGAAACGCAAGGAGGCCAATCTGGCATGGTGGATTGCTGGCAGTGGGGTAAGCAGGGGTAAGCTCATGCTTACCTACTACTTAATAATCTAACATTAGGTGAGCCTCAAGCTTGTTTGTGCCCTATACTCCAACCCCTCATTACTCAATACCTGGCATGGTGGATTGCCAGCAGTGGGTAGCAGGGTGTAAGCTCACGCTTACCTACTACTTAATAATCTAACATTAGGTGAGCCTCAAGCTTGTTTGTGCCCTATACTCCAACCCCTCATTACTCAATACCTGGCATGGTGGATTGCTAGCAGTGGGGTAAGCAGGGGTAAGCTCACGCTTACCTACTACTTAATAATCTAACATTAGGTGAGCCTCAAGCTTGTGTGTGCCCTATACTCCAACCCCTCATTACTCAATACCTGGCATGGTGGATTGCTAGCAGTGGGGTAAGCAGGGGTAAGCTCATGCTTACCCACTGCTTATTAATCTAACATTAGGTGAGCCTCAAGCTTGTGTGTGCCCTATACTCCAACCCCTCATTACTCAATACCTGGCATGGTGGATTGCTAGCAGTGGGGTAAGCAGGGGTAAGCTCATGCTTACCCACTGCTTATTAATCTAACATTAGGTGAGCCTCAAGCTTGTTTGTGCCCTATACTCCAACCCCTCATTACTCAATACCTGGCATGGTGGATTGCTAGCAGTGGGGTAAGCAGGGGTAAGCTCATGTTACCTACCACTTAATAATCTAACATTAGGTGAGCCTCAAGCTTGTTTGTGCCCTATACTCCAACCCCTCATTACTCAATACCTGGCATGGTGGATTGCTAGCAGTGGGGTAAGCAGGGGTAAGCTCACGCTTACCTACTACTTAATAATCTAACATTAGGTGAGCCTCAAGCTTGTTTGTGCTCTATACATGGTGGATTCCAACCATGCTTACCCCTCATTATCTAACATTAGTGAATGTGTGCCCTATACTCCAACCCTCATTACTCGATCCCTGAAGAAACTTTACATTTCGAATTAATAGTTCCTAAGAATATCGCGTTTAACCAAACGAACGAACAAACTCGTAAATAATATGATATATATTAATACTTGAAGCAAAAACTTTGTACCCCTTTTAATGAAATTTGCGCGAACGGAGGCGTATGAAATTTCGCACACTAGTTTATATAGAGGAGTGGAGAATGCTATTTTTTTTTTAAATGTATTCATTTATACATATAAATAAAATTAGAGTGTCTGTCTGTAACATTGAAATAACTGTTTTACTACATACATATGAATGTAAATACGGTACATACGCCAAAATTTTTTTTTACACGTTTTGTTTGTCTGCCTGTTTGTACCTTTTTTTGCCAGGTAGCTGATGTAATAAGGAGTACTTTAGGCTACTTTTATTTTAGATAAATAAGTTAAATTACACACGGTCGAAGTCGCATAAAACATTAGTTATACAATAAAATTACATTCAATCAATAAAAAGCATTACACACACTACCATACATTTGACTTTATTTATTGTTAAGCACTACCACATATTTGACACACATACACACGCATATCTCTTATTTATTGTTAAGTCTGTGGTTAACTTGAGAATAGATAATAATAATAATAAAACTCTTTATTGTGCATAAAAGAAACAAATAAAAAAAATACAAAAAAAAAGCAAACAAAAGGCGGCCTGGCCTCATCGCTCAAAGCAATCTCTTACAGACAACCAGGGAGATAGAAGCATTGGGTAAGGGAAAGGTAGGTGGCACACTATAAAAAGTTAGAGTTAGTTAAATAGATTTGTTTGTCTTTAATATTATGTCTATAGTCTTTGTCATTAGAACCTTAATAATGTTCAAACTTATAATTTTAATTAATTATGGTCGAGTTTCGACCACTGGGCGACCACTAGATTTAATTAAATAGTTGTCATACTGAAAACCTATAATGCAGAAACGTATAATTTAAATTAATTATGGTTGATTCGACCACACCACTGGGCGGTCATCAGTAGAGTTAATTAATTGAAACCTAACTCCAAACTCGAAAAGTCGTGACGGCATTCCTTCACTATTTAATTCAAATTCAAATTCAAAAATCATTAATCATGTAGGACATTTTAGCCGCTTCTGAACGTCAAATTGTTTACATTATAACTAGCTGTCCCGACAAATGTTGTTTTGCCTTAAAATAAAAAAAAAACTTAGGGGTGGACTACCCCTTACATTTAGGGGGATGAAAAATAGATTGGCTGATTCACAGACCTAATTACGCTCACAAAATTTCATGAGAATCGGTCAAGCCGTTTCGGAGGAGTATGTGAACGAAAACTGTGACACGAGAATTTTATATATAAGATTTTAATTCCTTTCCTACCGCTGGACGGTATTCAGTATATACATCCAATTTAGAAGAACTGGCTGGAAACTCAATTGAATTACTTTTTTTAAAGCCAGTTTATTGACAATTAATTATAACAATGACATTAGGTATTTTCCAATTCCTTGAACCTTGGGAATGTGTGCAGAAGATGGCAACTAGTGTTGTGAGGATCGTCTATCTTTTTCTCGCAGTTTCAATATGGTAGAGCGGCGTCTTTGTCTCGCGCAGCATCCGTATCGATCCATGCCCCGCCCTTGACCTTCAATGGTGCGGGATAAACAGCCCTGACCTTGTATGCGATGAGTCTTGCGTTACTTAACGGGCCTATCATATTATTAAGATATCCCATCTTACTAGTCATATATTTTTTATGATCATGGTTAAATGTTTGACGTAACATGTAATATATGGTTTATGATTATCTAACATAATATCACGTATGTTTATAGTTATTTTAATTATCAATCAATCATATTTTCACGACTGATATCAGATATGGGGTAATCAAATTACTTCAAAAATTATTTCATGTAATCCAAATTCAAATTCAAAATATCTTTATTTATGTTATCTATTACAGACTCTTATGATATGTCAAATCTACCATCAGTTCGGAATGATTTTGAGATGAGAAGAGCTATCAAGAAACTCAGCTCGTATTCTTTTCAAATAAATGTTGTACATGTCTACAATAATACAGACTCTTTTTTAAATTCAAATTTGGGAGAATAGTGTTCACCAGCATATGCTATTGCAAAAGCAAATAGTATAATCAGTGTTCGTAACCCGAACAGACCAGTCCCCACAAGCAGCATTAGAGAAGTCAATACCTACAAGCACCCGTTCACGAGTATGACGGATGAGCCAGCCATCATTGAACTCAATCATATTAGAGGGAGCACATTAACATGTAGGACAGTTTAGCCGCTTATGAACGTTTAGTTTTTTGTATTAATATATTTTTCTCTACCGTCGTTAGTATACATACTTACAGATTGGATTGAGAAGAACTGGCAAGAAACAAGAGTGCTTTTTATACCTATGTAGGTGTCTAGACTAGAATCTAGAAATCCAGTGCATTAACAACTATTCCCATGCCCATTTATCATTTATGTACGTAATCATCTAGTAATAGGAATGGTTTAGTATTTAGTAATAGTAATCGTTTAGTAAGAGAAATCGAACCCGCGACCATCGGAAGTGAGACGGTGTGCTAAACCAGTAGACCACCGAGGCCGTCAATAAGGTACAAAATTGCTACCTCTAGTTCACAAGTTTGTATTAACACAGTTAATTGTCGGATGTCAAGTTTAATTAACCCGGCGTTTAGCCAGGAAATGTTATGGGGTTACAAAATATTTGCGTAAAACGAGACGCATAGGGTGAACAACCCTCGTATAAAGGAATTTAACCCTTCATTCGGTGGTGTCAAACAAACACCTCTAAAACCGGGATTAGGACACGATTGCAATGTGTTAACTTGTGTATTATGTTATGTACATAGAAAGCACCCAGAACGATACAAACAATCATACACATGAATAGAAATGTTTGTGCCGTGCAAGGAATCCAACCCGCGACCATCGGAAGAGATGTGGTGTGCTCAATTGCTAGACCACCGAGGTACCTCTTGTTCCTCAGTATTGAATCACGAACTTTACTTAGACTGCTGTTATTAAACACAATAGAGGAGTTTTGGTAGTGTTATCATATAAAACTGAAGAATGAAATTATTAAGCATTAATTGCATCTGCGACTTCATTCGCGTGAAATTTAACTTTATTTTTCTAAAATAAAAGTAGGCTAAGTTACTTCTTATTACATCAGTTACCTGCCAATAAAAGTCCCGTCAAAATAGGTCCATTCATTTCAGAGATTATCCGGAACAAACAGACAGACAGACGAAAATTGTAAAAAATGTTATATTGGTATAATATATGTATCGTATTTATATTCGTATGCATGTAGTAAGAACGGTTATTTCAAGATTACAAACAGGCACTCTAATTTTATTTATATGTATAGATAATAGTCGAGATTTTGTAGTGTTATAAAAAAGTGAAGAATGAAGAATCAATACACTGTGCCAGTCGCTCGTGGCCTTGCCCAATTTAGGCTTATTTAAAGTCGATAATCACTAACAAACAATTTGCCACCGTAATTTGTCTCTTCTACTGTATACAAATAGGGATCAATTGCTTTTCATTTGAAACAATTTATTATTTGTGTTTAATGTTTTTGTTTCTTTATTATTATTATTTGTATCTATATTTATTTCTTAATTGAAATTACTTAAAATTATGAACACTGATTAAGAATATTAGCAATTCGACTGTGATTTTCTTGTGTTTTCACCTCAGAATTTTCCTCGGCGAACTTATTTTGGTGATTCTTTTTTATTTAAATGCTGATGCTTCTCATCTGGTCCTATAAACGTTTTATCAAGATTTGATATACATATGTAAAATGTCAAGCTCTAATATACAAAGATATTTAGCTACATATATCTCTTGAATATTCCACAGAATGGAAATTTATGGTATAGAGCTGTAGTGTGTATACTAAAGAGAATTGTCTTTTATTTTATACGTCTGTACAGACCATTACTTGTAAATTTTAGACAGAAGTTCCTCGTGTGATGTAGGCATCCATTAGGGCAGGGGTTTTGAGAAATCCCACTGGATAGGAGTAATGTCCATTAAAAATGAGTACCGCGGAGACAATGCTGTCAAGTTCCTACATGATCCTACTTATATAGTATTATAAACGCGCAAGTTTGTCTATATGGAAGGATAGATGGATAATAATAATAATCTCAGGACAATTCACACAGCGCCATCTAGTTCCAAGTTAAGCTATCTAAAGCTTGTGTTACCGGCACTAGATAACTGATACAAATACATAGATAATTTTTTTTTTCGTAAATACATACATATTATACTTAGAAAACACCCAGACCGATACAAACAATCATACTCATAAATACAAATGTTTGTGCCGTGCGAGGAATCGAACCCGCGATCATCGGACGTAAAGCGGTGTGCTGGACCGCTAGACCACCGAGGTCGTAAAGGAGATGGATGGATGTTTGTTACTCTTTCACGCAAAAACTACTGAACGAAATTTGACAAAACTACAGTAATATAACTTAGACATCGGAATGAGACATAGGCTATAAATTTCACACAGAAGAGCTGGCAGCTGGCACCTCGGACAAAGAATTAGTCTAGCTATTCAAAGGGGGAACTCTGCCAGTATCTTCGGAACCTTGCCTGACTCCTTTTAATAATATACTATAGTTATTATATTATACTTTTTAAGGTTTCCAGTTGGCGTAGTATATATTTTTTATTTCTGTATAAATAAAATGACAAACATAAATTTAATAAAATATTGCCACAAGATATATTTTGCATAATTTAACGAGTGTTTGTTCGTCTGTTTGCAGGCGTGGCGGATGTCGGGCGGCGGGGGCGGGGGCGGCGCGGGCCTCATGTCGTGTGTACGCGAAGGCTCGCTCGAGCCGCCCTACAGACCGCCGCACACCGACACACACCACCATGGTCAGTTTTTTTTCTATACTTATAACGTGGTCGTTAACTATGGGCATCATAAATAAACTCAGAGTCCCTAGAGGGCTATGCTTGGAGTGCTTGGAGTGAGCGTATCAGAGATGAAGAGATCCGCTGAAGAATCAGAGCGACCGACACAGCCCGAGGAATTGCGAAAATGAAGTGGCAATGGGCAGGGCACTTAGCTCGTAGGACAAGTAGCCGTTGGGGCTGTAAAGCTGGAGATTTTTGGGGAAGGGACTTCCGGGCTGAAATGATGATGGTGATGATAATATTATAAAGAGATAAAGTTTGTTTGTTTGTTTGAGGTAATCTTCTGGTCTGCTGATACGATTAAAAATTATTTAACTTTTAGGTTATCTAGGCTCCGAGTCATATAGACTATATAACATAACGCCACGTCCAACAGGAGCGAAACAGCAATGAACGATGATAAGTGGCAAAAAATATTCATTTTGAGTGCTTCCCATTCTTTCACTGCATAAACGGTTACATAAAGTTACGCAAAAAATATGTACAACGGAAATGTTCTTCTTTAAAAGTTCTAAAAAAAAGTTCAGGACACATGTCTATTTTATACGGTTAACTCGGTATGAGTTCGGTATTTTTGTTTCTTATAGTTTATCGAATATAAAAACCTAAATATTAAAAAAACCTTTTGCTCCTTCCCAAATTTTTTTTTTATGTTTAGGTCAAAATGATTAATTTCAACTTTTGTATGAATTGGCATTAAAAAATACACACAATCCAAAATTTAAACCCTTCTACGATCTAGGGGTAGATGGTAGAAGGGGTCAAATTTTGGGTTTTTATTATTAATATACACATTTGATTTATTAGCTATATTAATTTATATGGTTTGCCGGTTCAATTAGTTTTTTTAATAAACACTTCGATGTTTCAATTCCAGGCGAAGGCCGCACTGGGAGGTTCTTACGCGGCCTCCGGCGCATGTTCAAGCGACGCGGAAGTGGAACTCGCACGGATGCCTCACCCGACCCGAAAAGTAGCTCCACCAGTGAGCTGCTAGATGCTGAGAGACATGCTAGGAGAAAGTTAGTATACTCTTTCTTGAACCCCTGTTCTTTATACGTCCTGCAGCGGTACCTGCAAAGGTGCTCGTGTCGATTACTATTGGCACCACAGTTTCGCACATGTTATAAGGAATTCTTCAACATGATACCTACGGCTACGTTTTGCCATCGCACCACTCGCCATCGACAGAGAATTCATTCCCACTCGCTAGAACCTAAGTGATCACGGACAGTGCTGTTGCAGGGGTGCTTCTCTTCTAAAAATTAGTTTTCTAGGAATGCCAAAAATCTCTCTCCGTTTAAAGTCTCTCCAGTCTCAGGGCCAATCAATTGATCATTCAATAATCCTGCCCACACATTGATTGTAAATTCATGCTGAAATTGACCTTTGATTGGCTTTTTTTTTGTAATTTTGACATGTGTGCTAGACACTTTTTTTTATTATTAGTCTGAATTATGATACTAATGTGATGTTCATTTGTTAACACAGTTCCTTGTGAACAGATTAAATGCAAAAAAAAAACAATGTGTTAATGAGCAGGTCTTTTTAGGTAGCGCATATTAACTAAAATTATTAGTGAATTTTTACCAAGTTTTTCGGCTGAACTGAAGGATGTCATGGATAATTTTGCATTACTTCTTAACAAAAATTATTTTAAATACCAGCAAATAATATAATCTTTCAGAGAACTTTTCAGGGCGATATGAAAACATGAAAAAAATGAGTTTTAGTGAAGTCGTAAAAATGCTAGATATTAAATTTAAAAAATTGCCGTCATTCATAGGGGTGAGACCCCCCTTTGTATAGTATTTCGTCGTTAAAATATAATATACGATGCGTGGATCAGTCATCTGAAATCCGATATCTAACACACTGTATATTAGCGATAAGATCGCCTTTTATATCAGCTAATATTCATATATTTATTATTCTAATTATTTTCTATATTTGCTGCAATAAAAAGTATAATAAATGATATCTCTTGTACTTCTATATTTACTAAATATAGATTCATTCTAAACTCGACGACGGCCACGGTGTTCTAGTACACCGCCTTACTTCCGATGGTCACGGGTTCGATTCCTCGCACTGTACAAACATTTGCATTCATGAGTATGATTGTTTATATCGGTCTGGGTGTTTTCTATGTATAATATGTATTTACGAAAAAAAATCTATGTATTTGTATCAGTTATCTAGTACCCATAACACAAGCTTTAGCTGACTCAATTTGGGTCTAGATGGCGCTGTGTGAATTGTACTGACATTATTATTATTTACTATTATAATTATTTTCTGTATTTGGCGCAATAAAAGGTATAATTAAAAGTCTGTCTTGTTGTTTTACTACTTATTTGCTATGTTCATTCTAAATTCATATATCACGCTTGTTGTTACAGAGAGGGAGTGTATAGCAGCGGACTGTCGGTGTCCCATGACTCGGTGTTCACCGGCGAGCGATCCGGTGATGAGTCCAGTGATGAACGACCCACGCCCGCTCATCATTTAGCACATTTAGCCACATCGCATCGGGTAAGTCTTCGTATTAATTAAAAATTCGAATTAGAAATATCTTCAACCTCTACCTTCTGTATTAATAATATAGAGGAGAGCAGATTTTGTTGGGAGGAAAATAAACTCTGGAAGCAGTGCACGTATTTGAGAAATTCTGTTTGATTTGAGAATTACACTGTTTAACTGTTACTTCCATTTCACCGCATTCAGAATGGAGCAGCCAGAATTATTGGTAATCAACGTCTTTGTGACAGACTCGACCCGTTGACTTTGCGGCGAGACATTTAATCTCTGTGCATTTATTTTTACACGGGTATTCTGAGGAATTGTTTGGAATATTACCAGAAACTAAAGTACCATCCTGATCATCTAGATGAATGGCAATCTTCCACCGTGCGGTTTTATAGAATCTTTTTGTTTCGCAAACATAGTGTAGAATCAACTTCCAGCAGTGGTATTTCCGAACCAATACAATTGTAACAAGAAAACAGCTTATTCCTTCTGAACTTACAATTCCCCTGGTGTTGCATGGGAACCCTCATGGGCGGCAGTAATCACTTACCATCAACTGAGCCCCAAGCTTATTTGTCCCCTATGCTATAAAAATATATTCTAATGTCACATAAGGTAAAGATTAGGTGAATATATACGAAAAACTCCCAGCAAATTGCTTGGTAACTGAAATAGGTAAGGCAGATAGTCTGTACATACATTAAGACCAAACTCCGCTTATTACCTTACCTTTAATTTTATTAAAGCATCAATCTTCTCTCGAATTCCACACAAACTTAACAAACAACAACCCTCAAGATTTACCGTTAACTCGTATTCTTTGACCAATTTCGGTTTTCGGACAGTAATCGGTATTTATTACGGCTTCATTGTGTATTCGTCGCTGACATTACGAAGATTGAAAGCTTTTGTGTGTAGAAAACATAGTGTTTGAAAGTTTATTGCTTTGGTAATCTTGCCTCGCATGAAAGAGTATAAACTTTGTCTATACATTTGTATCATATATATAGTGTTCGTTCTGTTTTCGTTCCCATACTCCTCCGAAACGGCTTGACCGATTCTCATGAAATTTTGTGAGCGTATTGAGTAGGTCTGAGAATCGGCCAACATCTATTTTTCATCCCCCTAAATGTTAGGGGTAGTCCACCCCTAAATTTTTTTTTTATTTTAAGGCAAAACAACGTTTGCCGCGACAGCACTAGCTGTCGTTCAATATATATATATATACTAATATATATATATATTGAAAATTGAAACGCTATTACATTACGATCAAAAAAATTATACGTAACTAAAAATCTTGATTTTCACAAAAAAAAGGACCAATCTTGAGCTTATTCGAGCCTAGACAGAATAAAAATTAAAGGAAATGTGCTAGATGTTGGAAATGTATTACATTTTCAGAATAACGAAAAAATAAAACTTTTAAATTTAAAATGTAATAATAGAAGAACCTAGAGGAGCAGACCGTAAATATTTATAACAAAATTTCGATTAAAAGTATTGCTAGCGCGCTTTTGGATTACACGAGACCCAAGGTCTGTTTAGAGATAGTGCGAATACTGAAAAATACCCACATATATATATATATATATATATATATATATATATATATATATATCTTAATTTTATAGTGAAGTAGAGGTGGGACTGGATTCCCTAAAATATGGTCGAGAGTAATGACTGGCTCATGCGTCATACTCGTGAACGAATACTGCTTGTAAGGACTGGTCTGCTCTAATTTTAGTAGTTTGTGTATTTAATATTTTGACTGTAATGAATTAGTGATACTTGATAGTTTGTTTACAACTTAAAAATGTAAAGTTACTGTGTTGTTGATGTTAATTGTTTAAAAGCGCAACACGCAAGTTTCTTTCTTATTCTTCTTGCGATAAGACAGCTTTTGAAATGAGCGGTAGAATAAGTATGACTTTTCAAATGTGCCTAAATTTAAGTTTATTTGAATAAAGAGTTTTCTAATAGATTTTATTATGTTATGTGGACACACTTCTCTTAAACCACATCCATTAAAAACTATGATAGAATTTCTTGATGCCGTGGTCCTTACAATAAATATTTGTCTCTGCGGAATATTTTGTTTATCTTCTTAATGTATAAAAACTTTGTGTCACGTTGTTTGTCCGCGATGGCATCCTAAAACTACTGAACCGATTTTTATGTAATTTTATGTATGTAAACTCGGTAGGTCTTAAAATAGCTTATTATAATTTTGTTATACCCTTAACTGATAAGGATGGCTCACCCCAAAAATGTATTCTATTTTGTTATATTTTTTTTATTTCGGCATTATTTTTTTAATATTATGTTTTTACTTCAGCATCTTATTATGAATTTTAACTGATAAGGATGGCTCAACCTAAAAATTTATTCTATGTTGTTAATTTTTGTTAATTTTTATTTCGGAATTATTTTTATTATTATTATGTTTTTTATGCTTCAGCATAAAAATATACATACATACTAATCTTATTTTTGACCCTTCTACTATCATCCCCTATTTTTAAATAGCGATATTAGTTTATGTAGCAAAAGAGTGTTTTCCGGAACAGCTTGTAATCACATAGATACTGCATAAACTGTATTCAATTGCAACTATATTCAATTAAAATGATAGCTAATGATGATTAATCTAGAAATTTCGATTACATAATAACAGTTTTTGTATAAGTTAGTGTGTTGTTTAAAATCATGATGACTGGTGATATGCAATGACCTATACCGTTGTGCAATATTACCCGTAAGGATGACTGTACATTTTTTTACTTTACTTTCTATTTTGAAATGTTACATCCGGAATTTGTAATTGTAACAAGACAAAGCTGGTAAATTGTAAAAAATCTACTAATTGATTTCCATACCAAGTGTTCTGAATAATAGTTCGACGGTCCCGGCGGTCTGGCGGTTTAGCAACCGCTTATCGGTATGTTGCGGGTTCGATTCCTTGCACGATTTAAACATTTGTATTCATGAGTTTAATTACTTGTATGAGCTTATTGTTGAGAGTTATAGTAGACTCAGAGTATGTATATTTGACGACCTCGGTGGTCTAGCGGTCTAGCACACCGCTTTACGTCCGATGGTCGCGGGTTCGATTCCTCGCACGGCACAAACATTTGTATTCATGAGTATGATTATTTGTATCGGTCTGGGTGTTTTCTATGTATAATATGTATATATTTACGAAAAAAAAAGTCAGTTATCTAGTACCCGTAACACAAGCTTTAAACTTAACTTGGGTCTAGATGGCGCTGTGAATGAATTGGCCGGAGATTATTATTATTATATTTGTTGTGTAGTACACACACTACAAACTCTACTTAGTTTATGGCTAGATGGTGCAATATAAATTGTCCATGATAATAAATATTATTATTATAGTTTGTTTGCCGTTTAAGAAACATAAATCCATATTATCTAATAATGAAAGAATCAAATTCAAATTCAAAATATCATTCTTCATGTAGGTCTATTACAGACTCTTATGATATGTCAAATCTACAGTCAGTTCGGAATGATTTCGAGATGAGAAGAACTGACAAGAAACTCAGCTCGTATTTTTTTTTTAATTGTACATATTTACAATAATACAATTTCATTTAAATACACATTTGGGAAAATAGAGTGACCACCATATATGCTATTGAAAAATAAAAATCATAAAAATTTGATCACTCAACAAAATGCTGCTCTATCTAGATCGACGTGATCTATCTGTGAACTTTGTACTATCGCCAAAAATAAACATTTATAAAGCGTTCTGTGTGCATACAAGTGGTAAGTTATCAATGACTTCAAATTCAAATTAAAAAATCATTTATCCATGTAGGACATTTTAGCCACTTATGAACGTATAATTCTTGTCCCTTACGGGTCTAGTAGCGAACTTTGAATAAAAGCGAGCACTAGATCTATACAGGTCGCAGTGTTACAGGTCTTAGCCCTTGACAATAGACCAAAGACCCAATTGAAAATTTAAAAAAAATTCTACCTTTGGCTGACCACTAGTGTAGGCGACACGTAAATATAAAAAGATCTAAATGTTCTAAAATATTAATATGTATTCTTAATGTTAAATAAACGCGCGTTATGGCTAATGTGACCAGACGTCCCGTAATGAACGGGACAGTCCCTTTTTATAATTACGAGTCCCGGTGTCCCCGAAACGGACTCTGGGACGCAAAATTGTCCCGTTTTCGGTAACGGTGCGAAATTTTGGGTAGACGAGCCGGTTGTTAGTTGTTGGTAATTAAGGTGAGTATAAAAAAAATGTGCCAAGAGTGTCCTTCTTACTTAAATACTTCTTAAAAAGTCAAATTTGTTCCTCCGATAACAAAACATTTTATTTTTATCAGATAAATATAAACTATCTATGAATAAACAAAATGTTTAATTATATTTATCGGATATATTTCTTTATTGTGTCCCGTTTTGAGTCGAAGAATAAATGGTCACATTAGTTATGGCGGACGTAGGACGTATGCGGGCGAGCGCGACTGCAGCGTCTCTCGCGATTTTCTTTCAGTACTAATCGGTTGCCGCGCCTTTTGTTCTCTCTTCGGCTCGCGCGCACCTCCGTAACGTGAATAAGCAAAAAAATATATTTTTTCTTCTACATCCTCAACAACTCAACTTCAAACACGGATTATTTCCTATAAATGATATAAATTGTTATTATTACATTTAATTTTAATTTTGGACATACTTATTATTACTTAATGTTGGACATTTAACAATATAAATAATTATGACATTCGTTGTTAACATTTAACAAGTTATATTAACATGAATTTAAATTTGCATGCTCAAAATGCAGCTGAATATAGAACTGTAAATTAATTTGTAAGAACAATGTAACCTATTCAAAGCAAATAAAAATAAACTAGAAATTGATTCATCCAACAATACCAATACTTCAGCCAATTACATGTAATTGAAATCTAATTCGGGAGCAGTCTTGCTATAGCCGGGTAGTTTATTCCAGATGACTCAGCTCAATCACGGCCCTGCCAGATGACTGATTGAATGATGTACTAGTTACTCCCGTTACTTCGTCGTTTAATACCCAGTTATCAATATAAATCATTACATAGTATAAAACAAAGTCGCTGTCGCTGTCTGTCCGGCCCTATATAAATCTTTAAATCTTAAATCTACATAATTACGACTATATAAATGTAAATTGTATATCAATGAATAAAGATAAATATATGTAAAGAATGAATGTCATATCATTGCATAGTATAAAATAAAGTCGCTGTCGCTGTCTGTCCCTATGTATGCCAAAATCTTAAAAACGGATTTTGAAGCGGTCTTTTTTAATACATAGAGTGATTCTAGAGTAAGGTTTACATGTATAATACATGCACACCCGGGCGAAGCCGGGGCGAGTAGCTAGTAATGTATGTTAAACACGAAAGTTTTAAAAACCCATTGTTACAAAGTTATAACAAATACCACGACCAGCCCAAACAAATATAACTTGACATACAAATATTATTTCAACAAGTTATCCATGAAAAGTAAATATTTCTGCTGTAATAAGTTTATTAAAAGTTTACGTAGTTATCGCGATCCCAGCCTAACGTATAGGATAAGTTTTAACTATAATATTATAAGTCACTTTTAGCAAAACATTTATACCCATAAATAAATAAGTATATAGAAAGTAAAATGAAAGGAAAGAATATTTTGACATGTCCTTTCTGGGGGTCACAAAAATTGTAAAAACTTAACTACATTCTGTATGGATGTAATAATAATAATAATAATAAAAAAAACCCAACAAAAGCTGAGAGAAAAAAAAAATTAATAAACTGAGAAAAAAAAATTTCCCCAGACAATTTTACAGCGCCATCTAGACCCAAATTAAGCTAGCTAAAGCTTGTGTTATGGGTACTAGATAACTGATATAAATACATAGATACATTTTTTTTTCGTAAATACATACATATTATACATAGAAAATACCTAGACCGATACGAACAATCATACTCAGGAATACAAATGTTTGTGCCGTGCGAGGAATCGAACCCGCGGACCATCGGAAGTAAGGCGGTGTGCTAAACCGGCGGTCTACCGAGGCCCTCAGTGTGCTGTCTTATCATGCATCTGCTATTATTGTGATACTGCAATAAATAAATAAATAAGTGTATTGACGACCTTGCTGGAACTACTAGTGAAACTACTAGAAGTTTAGCACACAATCTAATTTCCGATAGTGACGAGTTCGATATTCCCACGTTTCTTGATCGTTCGTCTTGTGATGAGTCTTCGTTACAAATGAGTGGTAGAATAAAAAATCTGACTCTACAAAAGTGCTTATATTAAGTTTATTTGAATAAATATTATTTTTTATTCACTTACCGAGGACATCTGCTTCTCGTTAGTGCCACTTACTTTATTATCATAGCAATGTTGCTTATGTGGTACAATTGGTTTGATGTTTGCCAGGCGTTTGTTACTCTATATTATTTATGCTTTATGTTCTATCTTTACATAGTATAAAAAAAAGTCGCCACCGCTGTCACAGCGCTTATATCTTTCAAGTTAAGTTAAATATGAACGTTTTATGTAATATAATCTTCATATAATCTTTTAAAATCAAAATCTTTTATATAATAAATATAATCTTCAGTACTTATTCGAAAAAATAGCAATTATACATACAAACCTTCCTCTTGAATTACTCTATTTAAAAAAAAAAGCTTCAAAATCCGTTGCGTAGTTTTAAAGATTTATGCATACATAGGGGCGGACAGACAGCGACAGCGACTTTGTTTTATACTATGTAATGATTACGCAACTGATTTGTTATCGGTGTTTCCTTCGTCAGACTGTCGGTTAAAATATAAATTGACAAAGTTTTTGTAGTATCAGCCAGTTTTGAACTCACACCCTTTGCGCGTAACTCTTAGAGATCGACCTAACATGGTACCCTGTTTGTAATGGGGTCACTAACCCCCATTACTAACAATCCATTACCCCTTCACTTTATCATAAGTATAATTACATATTTTCCCCATTTTCAGACTGAATTATCTTAATCTTAATTAATATATATATGTTCATGGTGGAAAGTGGCAAGAGCTTCACCGACAAAAGCGTAGCTCTTAAATTATGAATGAATGAATGAATGTTCATGGTAACTGTATTCATGCTAAACATAATGGCGGTACGGGTAAAGTAAATATGGTTTGATTTTGATTTGAATATGACGGGTACGTGAATTGACACGATACACTGTTAGGTTGCTGATTGAGAGCTGCCTGCTGGAACACAACGCCTGTTCTGGTAAGGAAGAAGGCACAGTACCTTTGAATCGTAAGTTACAGTGCGGCGGCTATCGGTGTCTGCTGGTCCCACCGATTTGCTTCCCAACAATGGCACAAACACAATGAACTTGAACATACTAGAGCGATGCGGTGGATTAAAATGTTTATTAATTATCACAAATAACAAAAAACTTGATCTTAAACGCGTTCGAGGCGGTAATTCAGTGTCAACTTCAATTTAACAGTGACGCGCGAGCGCAATATGTCACTTTCGATACAAGCGAATCTTCTCGCTCGCACTTAAAACAAAGATATGTGCGGGAATAGGAAAGGATGAAGGAAATACTGTAGTGCCAATCCTTAGAAAATTAATATTCCGTACCACGATAAATTAGATATTTCAACCAATGAATTAATCAAAATGAATATTTTTATGATTTGTGTAATTTTATTTGAAAATAGGATGTAGACTCAATCGTGGATCAAAGTGACGACGGCCTAACCTGAGGTTCGAACCCCTAGCGGTGTCCTCAGACTAAAGTCGTATCCGTCAGACTCGAGGCCTTCGGTCGCTCTGTAAGTGCCACCTGCACTGGCGCCCTATCTTTCTGTGAAGCTGTATAGGCCAGTTGCGACTATAGTATAGTTTGAAAAAAGTGAATAGTTGCAGTCTAGACACTTTTTTCGCTAGAATTTATCATCGAATCATATCTACTGAATATAAACTGAAGTCGTGTATCGCATTTTTGTGATAATGAGCTACAAGCCGAGTATATATGTTATAACGCACGCGCGGTTATATGTGCAAGAGTTTTTTTTTTGCCGAATAAGACAGTTTATATTCATACAAAATCTTTAAAATGCCATGTTTTTAATGGAGCTGAGTTTCACCACCGTACCTACCACCCGCCAGAAACTAAAATACCATCCTGATCATCTGGATGAATGGCGGTCCTCCACAGTGCGATTTTCTAGAAATGCACAATTACATTGTGGAACTACCTTCCAGCAATGGTATTTCCGAACCGTTACGATATTGAAACCTTCAAGAGAAGAGCTTATTCCTTTTTAAAAGGCCGATAACGTTCTTGCAATTCTGGTGTTGCGGGAGCTCATGGGCGGCGGTAATCACTTACCATAAGGTGAGACGTATGCTCGTTTGTCCCCTGTGTTATAATAAAAATCGAATCAGGAAAATCATCAGAAAACTTGTGTGGTGTTCATTATTACACAAATTTTGTTGAACATTGCATTTTTGGAGTAAGGAGATTGTTTGTAATGTAGTCTAATAACCATTGCACGCAATTTCCCTTGGAAACCATCATGATAAATTCCTGCTGTAGTTTGCTAGATGGGCTAACTGACCTGACTTCATGTCGTCCTATCATCCACTGATGCCCCGCCAGCATATACCGTTAGCTCAGACGGCTAGTGGAGAATTTTTAATTATTTCTCCTATGCTGAATTTGCTTTCAGGATGTGTGGGAGAATAAAATAAATTACTATTCTATATATATATATATATATATATATATATATAACGTTACGTATTAATTTTATTTGCTACGACTTCAAAAGTATCCTAAGTTATTCCTTATAACATTAGCTATCAGCGAGTGAAAGTCCTGTCAAAATTAGTCCAATCATTTCAGAGATTAGCAAAAACAAACAGACAATTTTTTTTATTTATTTTTTTGTGAGTACCGTTTATTTGTTTCGTAATATATCATATATATAAAATTCTTGTGTCACAATGTTAGTTACCATACTCCTCCGAAATGGTTTGACCGATTTTTATGAACTTTAATGCATAGTTAGTTTAGTAGGTCTGAGAATGGGCTATCTATTTTTCATATCCCTAAGTGAGAAGGATTGTCCAGCCCAAATTTTTTGGACCTGTTTTTTATTATGAGGTTTTAAAAAAACATACAACCCTATGTATGAATATCATCATCATCAGCCCACTGCAGTCCACTGCTGGACATAGGCATATATATGGATTTAAAAAACACAAAGTAATAATAATAGGAATAGTACATATGCTTCTTTATATTGATACTAACTACTCGGCCTGGCTTCGGACGGGTGTAGATACCTGTGTTTTTTTTTTATATATATGTCTCATAATTTCTATTTCTATTATCACAATATACTAACAAATATCCGATGCCACTCATTACGAGACGAGAAAACTCCGTAATAGCAGTTAATTGTAACACATTGCTTGGTAACGTCACGCGATCACAAATATTTTCTGTCGGCGATAATTGCAATTTGACGGCCATATATAAGTCTTCAGAATTTTACCGGAACATAAAATAAATGAAATACCAAACCAGCCATTCAAATCTAAACGCGAAACCGGCCTCGATGGTCCAGTGGTGTAGCACACTGCCTTACTTCCGATAGTGGCGGGTTCGATTCCTCGGTTCGGTAATACTTCCCGTAGCGGTGGTCATTTTTCCACAATGAATATTTGTGGTCTCACACATGCTAATGGTGGCGGAATTAAACAAAATAATATATAACCATTGAAATTAAACAAAATAATTCAGTAATAATTCAATTTAAACAAAATAATATCAACCAATCTTATATTTTTTAAATTACGCAACGGATTTTAATGCTGTTTTCAACAATAGATAGAGTGATTCAAGAGGAAGGTTTATATGTATAATACATGCGTGTTATAGTATAGAACAAGCTAAGAAATTTAAAGATCGTAACATCCGTGCGAAGCTGGGCCGGATCGCTAGTTTCAGATAAATAAATCGATAAAATATAGCATTAGATGGGTCGAGGTCTGGTCCGATGATCTTAGCAAACGTTGGCGCCTGTCGGTTCTGCTCTCGTGCCCACAACTATTAGTTTGCAACGTTTCTCGTCAGCGTGTACCAGTGTATTATACGCGTTTTTTTTATATATTCCAAACCGAACGACTTTTTATTTTCCTTACACACGACGAGATGGGATGAATCACGCGCGAACAGTTGCCGTCGCCGCGCGGATGAGGACGCAAGCCTTCCATATTCGAATTACGATTCACTTTTAAAAGTGGCCAGTGTTTGTTTTTGTGGTGACCATAGAGTTTTGTGGATGTTTTTGGTTTGGCGATACAATTCTAGGATAAAAATATCCAGGTTGATGATATGTAGATACGATAATAAATTATTTAACATCCGGTTGAAAATTTGATCTTTTTTATTGTCTTCATAAACGTTAGAACCTATTACCATATTTTGCGATAATAATTGTTTATGAGCGTAATGTAGGCTCGCATAAAGCCGTGTAATCTGATATAATCGAGGCAGCGGTAGGATTACTGTTATATTTAATGTACGAATAAACATGTGCAGTGCAATCGTGATGCTTCATATAAGGTGGGTCTGGTTTCAATGGACCGTGACTCACGCCAATAACTGTGGAACTGATCGACATTGAGCTTAAAAAAATAAAAAAGAAAACACGAGATTCGATTTTTAAATGTTTGACGAAGGTTCATCGCTAACGAGCTCAGGCACGCGTCACTTAGAACAAAACAATTTTTGTATGAAATTGTGTATACAGTTTTTCGCGTTATATATTTGCAAGCAAATTGTTTTTAGGGTTTCGCCCTCATAAGCAGCCTTACGTTACGTTTTTTGTAATGCTAATATAAATATGCTGAAGATTGTTCTGATTCTTATTCGTTCGTATACCATCTATTTAGTTAGATATCTATAATTATCTGCGTTAAATTTCAATATGTAAATTTCAATTAAAAAGATAGCCTATGTATGCTGATTCGTAAGCTATATTACTATAAAGTTTAACAAAAATCGGTTCAGTAGGCTTTGTGTGAGAGAGTAATAAACATCCATACTTACAAACTTTCGCATTTATAAGATTAAGATTTAAGACTAGCTATAGGTTGCATAGATTCATTGCATATATTTGAAATGATCCTTTTTTAGCACCAATATAACTCTTGTGCGAGACTATGGAACCGATGTTTTTTTATTTTTTTTTCGGGTGGACCACCCTTAACCCTTAAGGGTATGAAAAATAATGTATACCTTATTCTTATGTCTTCTGAATATACATATAAATAAACAAAATATCATAGGAATCGGTCAAGCCGTTTCGTAGGTGTTTTATTACAAACACTGTGACACGAGAACTTTATATGATGTTTGATACTTACTACTACTTATACTTTTGCAGGCATTAATTTTTTTATGTTAAGTATAATGTTGGACACTTTCCTTAGCAGAAATTTTTTTGCAGACATTTGTTCGCATAGATTAATGTTGAAGGTTTCGCGCAGACAAACCCGTCTGAACAGCTAGCTCTGTATAAATTCCAGTGACATGAAAAATGGCTACAATTTTTTAAAAAGTTAGGTTTTAAAATTATTGCCGCCATTCTCGTGTAGTGACGTCATGAATTTATTAAATACCGGTTTTATAGTTTAATTTAGCGTTTGGATGACAGTAATTTGCATTAATTAATATATATTAATAGTAATAGTTACTGTCGCCATGCAGGTATCTGTGTGTATAGGTGGAGAGCATGGTTTAGTGATTTACTACCCGAAATTGAGCGAAAAGTCGTAAGTTTATGTGGTCGGTATGAATTTTTTGCGGGTATTTATGTTTCTTTCTGTCACCTTCTTTAATCGATATACCGAAAATACCGATTAATCAAACTGATACGAGAGATGCTGGTATAGTTGTATCCATTGCGGATGAATGCGAAATGAAGGCACCCTCCATGACTAGGTATATGGTAGATTGTATTGGACGTATTGGAGATTTTAGTGGGGGGGCACGTCTCCAAGATTGAGAGAGAGAAAAAGAGCTGGGTGTCGTGATGAAATGATGTCGCGTACCTTTTATTGTATAACTGGAACAATACACAAGTCTATTGTAATATATTCAAGGGTCAATAATTTCTTAAGGGTCGGCAACGCTACGGACCCTCTGATGGTTACCGTAGCCTATGGACGCCTGATGTGTGCACGTGACACCTCTGGTGGCGTCTGTAGGCAACGCTAGTCCAAAAAGTTTTTTTTTATATTAAAAAAAAAATAACTTTATTGACCAACAAATAAGCTACATAAGTCGAACCATTCCCTAAAAATTTTTAAACTTGTTGTTAGTTCTTTGATCACATGATTAAATACTAAATATCTACAATAACGTAATAATAGGAATGTCACATAAACAGGAAAAATTGAGGTTACTTATTAATTAAAATAAATAATAATAATATCTGAGGACAATTACTCACAGCACACATATAGTGGGCTAGTCCCAACCTAAGCAGAGGCTGTGTTATAGGTACTAGACAACTGATACAAATACATAGATAGGTATTTTATTTGTAAATATATACATAATAAACATAGAAAATATCCAGACAGATACAGGCAATCATCCTCGTGAATAAAAATTTTTGTACCGTACAAGGAATCGAACCAGTGACCATCAGAAGTAGGTTATGTGCTAAACCGCTAGACCACTGAGGCCGTCAATTAACTAAATAATTATTTTAGTTAATTTTTATCTACATCGTTTAATGTAGTACCTACATTTTGAATATCTCTACAACTTCCCTATAATCGTAAATATTGGTTTTATGAATATGAAATTCCGTTTCAATATAGAATCACTTTTTTTCCAGATATCTTTTGCTCTTAAATCGCAATTGTATGCTGGAAATTTTCGCATATATACATATCTTTAGACAACCAGATACGACAGATCAGTTCCAATTTAGGAAAGTACGTTCGCTAAATTGACCCCACCAAGAATTGAACCCCTGACATAATTTATATAAAGAACCATGACTACAGCGCTACGCAAATCACAGTAAATTGCTTGTAAGCCACAGAGCAAGAAAAAAGTCAAGAGGGAACAATATACTTGATTTAATTTTTCTACTATTGTGTGACTTAGGATTATTGCTACTTAATCTGTAATATATAAATTGAGGACAAAATGGGTGTACGACACGCGTATGAAGAATTAAGGAGCATGATGGAAGATCGCGGAAAGCGGCAAGAGCTCCACAGACAAGAGCGTAGCTCTTAAATTATGAATGAATGAATGAATATACTACTTAATCTGTAATATATAAATTGAGGACAAAATGGGTGTACGACACGCGTATGAAGAATTAAGGAGCATGATGGAAGATCGCGGAAACTGGCAAGAGCTCCACCGACAAGAGCGTAGCTCTTAAATTATGAATGAATGAATGAATATAAATTCAAAAGCGTGTTAACCTGTCTGTTTGTTACCTTTTAACAACGGAATAGTTACTCAAATAAGAAAAAAATAATATGCAGATAAATTGTCTTCCCAAGACAAACATATACTCTTTTATGCAACTTCGCCTTGTTTGTTGAAACAAAAGTAAGCCTATGTCGACCTTCACGATAAAATTTATATTTATCTTAAAGTTCATTAAAATCAACTAAACATAATGAACCATTTGACCTCAGCCAGTTAGTCATAAATAGATAACAAACAAACAGACAGGCAGGCGGACACACTTCTGCAAGGATTAGTTTTAGTTTTGTTCAAATATTGACTTTTTTCCGCGTGTAGTTTTAAGCGGTAACGTATACTTCGAGTTTTAGTTTGCTTTAAACATGATATTGCGTCCTCAATTTTATTATAACAGTGTTCCCTCTAGACGTATTTCTTGCTCTGCGATGTGAGCACCAATTACCTACCAATTGACATGTCATCGTTCAACATAATGAATATATTACAAACAAAACTGCCTAAATAATTACCCATATAATATTTCAATTGCGTTCTATTGTTGAAATATGCTTATTAAATCTATTGCCATGTATGTAAATGCCGATAATTATAAAATATCTTTATACGATCTTAGAAAGTAAAGCTGTATCTAAGGCTGCTTCTCCACTGGTACACATGTGCGATATTAGACCTATAATCACTATATTTATTAATGAAATATAAAAAAACGTAATTTTTGCACTTGTGTACATGTATGTATGTGAGGGGGTGAATTAGGGGATGAAAGTTATTAAGACAAGAGATGATAAAAACAACTTTTCTCTGCACAAGGTATTTTTGATTGGTAGAAAATGCCGTAACGCGTTAAGTCTGCCATATATTTTTTTACCTTTTTACCCAAATACAGTAAGTATTTGGGCCATTGAAGTTATATATTATAAATAAATAAAAGCCTATATTCGTCTTCATAATATAGTATATCTTCAGAGTCAAATTTCATTCAAATCCATTAAGCCGTTTAGTCGTGAAAAGACAGACATAATTTTGCGTATATTTTTTTATGTATATACCCTTGACAACTCATACAGCGACATTTCATTATATATATATATATATATATAACGAGTAAAGTCTAAAGTTGACTATTGTATTTTTTGATTAAATATATGTAATTTTAATAAATCGTTGACCTTTACACATACTATTCTTTAGCTTCTCTCATAGGTGGATAGCAAGCTTAACAATCAGAATACGTTAATTCAATGCTTAGTAACGTCTCGCTCTTTGCCCCGACTTTCCAAAATTCTCACTGTGCACAATTATCTCAGTGTTTTGGACGATCTCATAGTGATAGTGTGTTCTGTGCTCAAGATTTAATTGAATTGTTCCTTAGCCTGTGTTGTAATTTAAAAAAGTTGTGACAAGTTCCTTTTTTGAAAATGGCGCGCTCACTGACGGATGCGTTTAAGTCTATTTGGAATTTGACTTGGGTTCTCGCCACAAAAGTATTTCTGGTATGTTCTACCTAATTAGTTATGTAAATACAATGGTATTAAATACGTCGACTTGATTGTGTTAATTATGATGTGTATGTAAATATGTAATATAATTATTTGTGGTGTTCAAAGTCTGTTTATTTTATACTTTATGAAATAATGAGCTGTGATCGATTGAATTAAGACGAACATTTATAAAACGGTAAAATATCATATCCATGTGATTACAACAAATATGTCTACATGCAAACACTTGTACAATCTTCGTATTATGAAACAGATTTTACTTTTATAATTAACAATGTAATGTTGTCTTTATTTATTTTATACGATTTGATAAACATAATCTCTATTATGTTTAACAAATCCTATGGTGATAAAAAAAAAATAAGCGCAGCGCATTTATACTATGAAAAAAAAAAATAAACTTAATATAAACACTTTCGAATAGGTATATTTTTTTACTGTAGTAATAGCGTGGAGGTACTCATAATAGGGTAAACGTGCTCCAGGAATAGCAAAATAAAAAAAAAACAGTTAATCCTAGTGTGGAAAACGCGCCATTTATATAGGAATAGTATAATAGAAATAAAAAACATATGTAATACGGTAGTATACTAAATATTTTATTTCCTCGTTCGATTTTCAAATTTTCTTTCAATTCTTATTCTATTTTCTATTCTTATTTATCTATTCTTAAATTCGGTACAAACAAATAAAAACTTGGTGCACTCGTTCGGGACTAGTGCATACGTTCTTCAATAGATTTTGACGGCTTCGGTAGTCTAGCGATTTGACGCATCGCCTTATTTCTGATAATCGCGCTAAAATTGGCTTTAAGGATTATGCTAAAACGGTTGAAAAACAAAGAAACATTAATAAACAAGTGTTAATACTCATGCTAGTATTAACATCACTATACAGCTATTACGCGCTCGTCTTTGTGCTGCGCCTGTGCGTGCAATATTATGCATATGTGGCGTATTACGTTTGCGCGGGAAAATAAAGGACTACAAAATGGCTTCATCCTAATTCTTGTTTTATAGTGTTCTATATAACTTTGTCTTCAATTTACTTTTAATATGACATCTATCTATAGAAAAACATAAAAACACTTTTTTTGACAATTAACACAACGTCATCAAGTCCCATCGTAAGTAAGCGTTTTTAGTGGATGATAGTGGAATGCTGCACCCACCTGCGCTATCGGTTTACGCTGGCGGGGCACCAGTGGAGGATAAGATGAACATGAAGTCAGATCAGTTAGCCCAACGTGACAAATTCACCGCAAATTTATTACGATGGTTTCCAGGGGGAACCGCGTGGAGATCGACCTGATATGGTACATTGCTAGCAATGGGATCATCAGTCCACATTACAAACAATTCCCTTCCTCCGTAAGCCTTGTGTTATGAGTCCTAGACAACTATGAGTACTAGACAACTGATATAAATACTTAGATTTTTTTTAGAGCAACATAGAACCCAGAATAACAGTAATAACAGGACAGGACAAAAATATACTCTCTATATATACAACAAACCTGAATATATATATACAGCTCCTACTAACATACCTAACAACAAGTTTGTATTATGTTTATGACGCATGAGGTTACGTAAAAATTAAGTCCATTATTGGAATTAATTCTCCAAATTAGCATACAGCTATAATATATTATTATATAATAATTGCCAAGTTTCCTCAACTAAATTATTCTATTCTGTCTTTTGTCACGAGGCTTAGAGACCATTTGAATCCGATTTTATTATCTAAATAGCTAATCTAATGGTCTGTATTTATAAATATGTAAATTAGTATTTAATATAAATACATCTCCACAACTGTATTACCTAGGTAGACTTTGTAGAAAGTTATCGGCGTGGGTACTTTATTATACAATAGAATAGAATAGAATGTATTGGCTCGTACATAACAATAGTGATATAAAAATAACAAATTGTACATATTACAAAACAGTGTCCATTTGGACCACATCTCAGATGGTCAGTCCATTTGGACCACATCTCAGCTGGATACATGATTAACAGCGCTGATTTCCAGTTGGGCCTATAGTACGGAAGGACAAAAAATAAAAAAAAAATAGAAAAGACTTGTGCATACTTGAATTTCTTGCAAGTCATAGTAATCACAATTTCATAGTGGATGTCTTGTTGGTCAATCAAATAAATAAAATAAAAATAACTAACAACATAAATATAAAATAATATTTCAATAACCTAAGACAATTAACACAGCGCCATCCAGTCCCAAGCTAAGAACAGCTTGTGTAATGGGTGCTAGACAGGTGAAAAAAATATATAGATATTTTTTTTAAAACGCAGACTAATAATACAAACTATCATACTCATGAATACAAATGTTTGTACATTGCGAGGAATCGAACCTACGACCAACGGAAGTAAAGCGCTAAACAACCAAATGGACAAAAAATGTACATTAAGGAAATGATGAAAGGATGATACAACAATTAAATTTTGTTATTAGAATCAATTTGAAATAGAAATAAATACAATCATGGTTGTCTACGGAACCTTATACCTATGTATTTCGCAGACTCTTGCTTCTTTTTTCCTACCACATACCTGCACGGCATGCATCAAAGTGAAATATTAATTCCGTGCATTATTAACTGCAGTTGTAATGCGTCTTTATGTGTAAACCACTATTGTACATCTATTAGACGGTTCGATTCTCGTACATTGTGATTTTTCTGCGTATATATTTTGTAACAATTATAGAATCTGTTCGTCACAATTCAAATTCGAATTCAAAATGTTTTTATTCATGTAGGTCTATTACAGATTCTTATGATATGTCATTTCGGAATGATTTCGAGATGAGAAGAACTGACAAGAAACTCAGCTCGTATTCTTTTCAAATAAATGTTGTACATGTTTATGTGTAAAAATATATATTCATTTTTAAATTTGTATATTCATTTTTAAATTTATTTGGGAGAATAGAGTGACCACCAGCATATGCTATTGCAAAAGAAAATAATCTAATCAGTGTTCGTAACAAGAACAGATTAGTCCCCATAAGCAGCACTCGTTCACGAGTATGATATAACATACATAATACATTATGATGGTGAGGTCGCCATGATTTTTAACCAACTAAAAAATAGGGGTGAATTATGCTCATTCGACTCTATATTTTTTATTTTATATATATTGTTATTTATTTATGTAGAGTAAAATCTATATATATATATATATATCTATAAAATGTCCTACTCGAATAAATGATTTTTAAGTTGATTTGGTTAAAGTAATATTGAATATAAATAGTACCAATGACTGACAAAGAGGTATTTCACTATCATACTCGTGAACGAGTGCTACTTGTAGGGACTGGTCTGCTCTTGTCACTGCGACTGATTTAATCTTATGTGTATTTATATTTTAAACCCTAATAAATGTGCTAGTTGGTAGTTTGTATTCACACGTTTCGACTTGAAAAATGTAAACTTACAAGGATTTTTTAAAAGAGCAACACAAGTTTCTTGTTCGTTCTTCTTGTGATGAGACAGCTGTCTGAATGAGCGGTAGATAAAAAAAAATGTTATGACTATTCAAAAGTGCTTAAATTAAGTTTATTCAAATGAAAGATCTTCTATTCTATTATATTCACAAATCCATTTCTCCATTTTACGCAGAAAACGTCGCGTGAAACAGTACTCCAATATGTTTATTGTAGAAATTTTTGTAGAGTACACTTATAAATATGAAATCATTATTTGCAATTGGCAATTGGCGATAATTTTGCTTATATTTCCACTTTCAAATTGTCATCGCACTTATGATCATTGTAAACATATTTGACGATTTCTTTTCTACACTTTACATACCTCATTAATGCATAATTATAATATCTCCAAATATAAAAAAAAAATTATACTGCCATTGTGGCAGACAAGTATACGATGGGCCGTATGCTTGTTTGCCCACCAAAAATGTTATACGAATTAATATCGCTATTAAAAAATAGAGGTTGGCAGAAAAATTATGAGAATTTAGTATTTTATGGCGGCAGACAAGGATACGGTTGGCCCTATGCTTTTTTTCCCACCAAACATTGCTATACGAATTGAAATCACTATTAAAAAATAGAGATTAGCGGTAAAATGGTGATAATTTAGGGTTGTATTATTTTTTGTCACATATAAAAATGAATATTGAGTGTAAAAGATAAAAAATCATTTTTGGGTCACCCCTTAGGGATATAAAAAGGAGATAACAACCTATTCTCTATATCTATAAAAATTTATCAAGCCTGAGAAGAATCTTTACTTCTCAGTATATAGTGTAACACTGAAGCAAGGATTTCATGTATGAAATATATATATTCGTCTTGGTATGTAGTGTAATATATATTTTAGATGATAGAAATTTAACTATCATTAGAACGACACGGTTTGTTAATCTGCTTAGTGAGACGTACCTATACGTCTGACGGAATTAATTATTCAGACGATACAGTTTAGTAACAAGATCTAATATGTTGTACATACATATAAATTTCTCTCTCCGTAAGAACCATCCTCGTACCTCAAGGAATATTCTAAAAAAAGAATTATCGAAAACGGTTCAGTAGTTCTCGAGATTAGCGCTTACCAAGACATTTAGCGATTCATTTTTATATTATAGATGATTGTTTGATAGGTCTGGCTATTTTTTATGTATATTATGTATGTATTTACAAAATGAAACTTTTATATATTTATATCAGTTGTTTATAACTCATAACTCTATCTAAGCTCTGCTTATCTAATGACTGTAATTCATTTACGTCCAAATCTGCTTCCTGAATTAATTTTAAATCATTCTATGTTTAATAATTAAGTTTCATATTGTTTTGTATCCGATAACCTTATTTTAACCTCAACTATAACAAAATGCCCTTAATATAACTTGTATAAACCAAATCAGTTCCTAACATCTCTACCATAAAGTTCAAATTAACAATACACACCTAATTCACAAATGCACCTTTGTAAATATTAGTTGACAACTATTCTGTTGTTTATGTCACGGTAATACGGTTCAATTTAGGTTATCTAATCTAAATTCTAGCGGTCTATATATAAATTACATGTTTTTTACTTATTTGTAAGTTTGGAATTGGCGTGTAGGAGTGAATTATGGGTATGCCTATATAGGAATGTTATTAGCAGGTTTTGCTTAGTTTTTGTTATGTTTCCTGTACACCAGTGATCTTTGTGAGACAAACGTGTATGGCAATAGTTGTTAATAATAATAATTTCATTTATTTAGATTACTGAAATCCAATTTGTTAGTATCATGTTATCACTAACTTCCCGCTTACTCCGTTCCGCCTCAGAATTGAATAATATGTCATGGGTTTTTTGAAGTTTAGTAAAGCAATAAATTCCTAAACAAACCCTGTTTGACAGGTACGAACAGTTTCTATGGGAAAGTAAAATTGTTGTTTTTATTATGTTCTATACAATTTCTTCATATTTTATCACCGTTTAAACCTTTCTTGGATTTCCACGAATATTTAAAGATTAAAATTAGCCAAATCGGTTCAGCCGTTCTCAAGTTTAAGCGAGACTAACGAGCGCCCCCGAAACAATTTGAGTCAAAAAACAATTAGTATTGGGCTGTCAAATGTATTGCACAGCATTTTTAGAATGCTGTTACTGCTGCCACGCTCGTGGCACTCGATAATGCACGGGATTTTCATTTAATGTTAGACATCTTATATATTCTATCTTATATATTATTTCGATCTTAGATCTTATATATTACTAGCTATTCCTGCGACTTCATCCGCGTGGAATATAACTTTATTTTTCTAAAATAAGAGTAACCTAAGTTACTCCTTAATACATCAGCTACCTGCCAAAAGAAGTCCCGTGAAAATCGGTCCAGCCATTTCAGATCAGCCGAAACAAACAGACAGACAAAAATATTTATAGATAGCATATAGGTCTCTATATATTGACCTTGGTGGTCTAATCATCAATTTTTTTATGGATGATAATGGAATTGTGCACCTGCCTATACTAACGGTATGCGCTGGCGGGACATAATTAGTACATGATAAGATGAACATGAGGTCTGGTTAGTTAGTCCATCGTGACAAATTCACCAGGAATTAATCAAAATGGTTTCCAGGGGAAACGGCATGGAGGTCAACCAGATATGGTACATTTCTCGCAACAGAGTCAAGGGTCCACATTATACTCATTCCCTTCCCCTCTTAATTAACATTGACACTTGACATAATAATACTAATAATATCAAATAACATGAAAATTCAGCTTCAAAATGGAGACTTTATTGTTACATAATTTAGAATAAGTACTTATTTTTGCGGTTGCATTATTTCATAAACAAATTATGTGTTATTTAAGGAAAGAAATATGTATAAAATACACGCATTTGCTAGTATTGTGACTGTCTTATAATGACCATCAAGAAATATATAATTTTAATGGTTAAGAATGAACTGGAGCTTCTTCTACGGACTGCTGTACTCTTATAACTGTCTGATTTTGTTACTCAAGTATATATTGTATATATTAATGTCAATCTTCCTATATGGCAGTTTATATACACAATCAAAATGTAATATTAAACAACATCTATTCTAAAAAACAATACTTTACGTAAGTTTCTTGCTCGTTCTTATTATGATATGTCTGCGTTCCGAATTTCTATTATTATCTTTAAATAGTATAAAACAAATTCGACGCCGCTGTCTGTTCATTTATATCTTTAAATTACGCGGATTTTAATGCAGTTTTTTATATGCGATAAGTGATCCAAGAGGAAGGTTTAATAATAAAAATAATAATAATAATCATTTATTCAGCATAAAAAAGCGTACAGATAAAAAGAAATTTTAAAAATATGGAGTGCTTATTCTGAAAAGGCTTCCACTCAGCTGGTGCCGCAGCGTATCACTACAGCGCTGATTTTCAGTGGAGCCACTTGAAAAAAAAAAAAGAAAAGGTTTATATGTATAATACATGCGTGTTATAGTATGGAACAAGCGGTGAAATACGAACATTTGTAATGCATCCGTGCGAAGCAGGTCGCTAGTTAAATATAACTATTCAAAAGTCCTTGTAACAAGTTTATTTAAATAAAGATTACTTCTATTTCAAGTATTTCTAGATCTAGGATTCGTATGCAATCATTTCGGTTCAAGGTAGAACTACCAAGGTAGTACCTAATGTAACCAAGAAATATTTGAGCGAATTTAAAAACTCCTTCACATATAAAATACTAAATTAGCAGTGAGTAACATAGCTTGAATTTTATTTAAAAAAAAAAACTATTATCGTAGTTGTAATGGATCGGTGGACTGTATGGGTGTCGAAATGATGAAAACACGTATAGAATATGATAGTAAAATATATTGAAATACGGTGCGAACTATCGAAAAGACAATAGGTGT
>NW_026712733.1:0-79746 GCF_030625045.1 Achroia grisella
GCTGGAGGAGGCGAAGACCGCCGCCGAGCTCCAGCCGGTGGTGATCTCGGGGACGACGGCGAAGCGAAACCAAAAGGCGCCACGCCCCGAACCCTGTCAGAGGACGCCGAGAACCGGATCATCTGGCGAGTAGGCGAAATGATGAACACCCGCTTCGCCGAGATGGAGGAGCGGATCTCGGCGAAGCGAACGCGGCCGCAAAAGGCCGCCAAGAGTACGCCTGCTGTCGGACACACCAGCGCGCGACAAACGAAGGCGCTAAGCGGCGGCCACAAGGAGGAACCGCAGCGGAAGCCTTCTGCGCGGAAGGTGAAAGCGCGCTCCCCTCGGTCATCGGCGGTCATCCTGATCATGAGGCCGGGAGCCAAGAAGAGGGCGTCACCTACGGATCGGTGCTCACCGAGGCGAAGGCCAAGATTTCCTTGGCCCAGCTCGGTATCACCGACCTGAGGTTCGGCGTGGGAAGGACCGGAGCCCGTATTCTAGAAATACCCGGCGCCAACACAGGCGAGGCGGCAGACGCGTTAGCCGCCAGGATCGAGGAGGTCCTGCCCGAGGACGTCGTCCGGGTCTCCAGGCCAGTTTTTTTATGGATGATCATGGAATGGTGCACCCGCCTGCGCTAACGGTGTACGCTGGCGGGCCACCAGTGGAGGATGATAAGATGAGCATGAGGTCAGGTCAGTTAGCCCATCGTGACAAATTCATCAAATTTATCACGATGGTTTCAAGGGGAACCGCGTGGAGGTCGACCTGACATGGTACATTGCTAGCAATGAGATCATCAGTCCACATTACTAACTATCCCCTTTCCCCCTCTCCAGGCCAGTTAAGTCGGCCGAACTGAGAATCGGAGACCTGGACGACTCGACACTGGTGGCTGACATTGTTGTCGCTGTGATGCGCGAGGGGGTTGCCTGGAGTCCGCGGTAAAAACCGGGGAAACTCCCCGGCCGGCTTAGGATCGGGTAGGTGATGGCGCGGGTACAGGCTCTGGACCCGCGACCTCAGCGGTGTTATCGGTGCCTTCTTACAGGCCACGTGGGCGTCCGATGCACCGCCGGGAAGACTGCAGCGGAATTCGTTTCCGCTGCGAAAGCGGCCACAAGGCCGCACGGTGCGCCGCGCCATCACCGCACTGTCGGTACTGTGCCGCGGCGGGTCGGAATTCCGACCATAGAGTGGGCGTCACGAACATGTGTCGCCCGCCAAAGGCCCGAGCCGCGGCCCGGGCCACAGGTGGGGGGGGGGGGGGGGGGGTGCATCGACTCCAAAATTGACCCTAGGGTGGAAGATTGTTAGGGCAATCCGAAGCTCGCCGGCGAGGTTTTAGGGTCTGGCGGTGGCGTCCAGACACGCCTGCACGCCTAGATGAGATCCCTTCGATGGGTACCATGCCGGGGTCTTGGGCGAATGCTTTGCGTTCCCCTAGCCCGGGTGATATGATTCAAGGAGGAATAGTCGTCAGGTTTTTAGCAGGTAGGAGGCCGGCAGGATCCGTTCCTCCCTAAGGGAATGGTTCTCCATGATGGATTTTCCTGACTTTGTAAAAAAAAAGGTGTGTATGTTAAACTAGGTATAACTTATTTTTTATAGGAGGAGACGTTTGATTCCATCATACACGTTTTGATTTATATTCCATCTTTAATTCATACTAGCTGTACCCGCGACTTCGTCCGTGTAAATGATGAAAAAATATTTAACTCAATTAACACAATATAAGTCAAATAAATAAGTTTCATCGTTTTAGCTTCAAAAATATTAAAATATAAAAATAAATATTTAATCAATAGGCTACAAAATAAATTTCAAGCTTCTAGCTTTAAACATGACGATACATCTATATAACCTTGGATCTACCCTTTCAATCCTCTTGCAACCCTTTTTCACATTAGAAGTAACCTATGTTCTTTCTCAGGATCAAGTCTATCTATGTCTGTTTCAAATTTCAATTTAAATCGGTTCAGTAATTTTGGCGTGTAAGCGAAACAGACAAAGTTACTTTCACATTTATAATATAAGTAAGGTACTTAATAAAGTAACTCTAAAAACACAAAGAAAAAGTTTAATCGTTTAAGCTTCACAACCACACAAACAGCAAATTTCACAATAACTTTCAAATTTTACAAACATTGAATGTCATATTTATTGATATTAAACAACACCTAGAAATGAGTCTCAAACTTCTAGTTTTAAAAAATGACGATTCTTCCATACAGCGGTTCATTGCAACCCTCTTACAATCCTTTATTCACACATTCAAAGTACCCTATATTCTTTGTCCGGGTGTAAACTAACTGTGTACGAAATTTCATTTAAATTTTTAATTTACCTAAGGGTAAATTTTTTACAAACAATGAATGTCATATTAATTATATTCAATCAACAGCCTCAAAACTAAGTTTCAAGCCCCTAGCTTAAAAAATGACGAACTTACATAAAAACTTGCATCCCTATTTTATTTTACCCCCTTAAGGGTATTTTTTACAAACAATGACTGTCATATGTATTTATATTTGAATATGATTTCACTAAAACAACCTTCAAAACTCAAACACACAATTTTTATTCTCAACAAACTTTTTATTCCACTAATTTTAACAACTCTCTAATACTACTAAAATACAGACCACAGACTCATTACATTTTTAGATTGTAATATATTTGTTTTTTTTTTTAATCAACTTCAACATTCTCCGCCGCCAAGGATATGCCCATATCCTTGTACGTATCATTCTCAGTTGAAATCAGGAAGTCTACAAAGTTTAGACACCGAACGCTGCATAACACCTGTGGCTGTACGAACATCGTAAACTCTAGTTAGGCCATCGGAACTCGGATACTTCTTTTGTATTCGACCAAGGCGCCAACTGGATGGAGACGCTCTTGAGTCTTTTATTAAGACCATATCTCCAATCTCGAAATCTTTTTGAACTCTCATCCATTTCGGACGTTGCTGTAATCGAGACAAATATTCAGTTTGCCATCTTGACCAAAAATCACGCACCATTTTCTGCGTCAATTGCCATCTCGTTAAATTGGATACATTTACCTTTTCATAGTTTCTGTCTGGTAAAGTTATAGTAGGCTCTCCAACAAGGAAATGTCCGGGTGTCAGATACTCGTAATCATCATTAAGTGCTGTTAGTGGACGCGAATTAAGACAAGCCTCTACTTGAGTCAAGACTGTGTATAACTCCTCAAAAGTAAGCGTAGTATCTCCTAGTATACGCTTAAGGTGATACTTCACAGATTTCACCCCGGCTTCCCATAAGCCTCCAAAGTTAGGAGCGCCAGGTGGTATATATTTCCAAACAGTGCCTCTATCATCCAACAAAATTCTCAATTCTTCAGGAAGTTCGTTTCTACCCTGTTTCCACATCTCAAATAGGGTTTTCTCTGCTGATATAAATGTAGTTCCGTGATCACTCCACAGCTCATAACATCGACCTCTTCGTGCAACGAATCTTTTAAATGACGAAATAAATGCTTCTGTTGTCATGTCACTGACTAACTCAAGGTGTATGGCTTTTGTTGCCATGCAAATAAATAGGCATATATATGATTTATATGCTTTAGCTCCTCGTCCTTTGCTCATTCGACATAGTATAGGACCAGCATAATCGACTCCACTTATTGAAAATGGGCGAGATGGATTCACTCTAACGTCAGGTAAGTTTCCCATTAATTGATTACTAGTAGTAGCATTATATATAGCACATTTTTTGCACTGTCTATAAAATCTCTTTATTCTTTGACCGCCATTTATAATCCAATAATTATTTTGCAGGTATGAAGTCATTAATCGAGGACCTCCATGCAGCGTCTCTTTGTGTGCATCATTCAACAGAAGTGGTATAAGTGGATTATCTCTGGTAAGTATGACAGGATGTTTTCTTTCATATTTCAGCTCTGCATGCTTTAAACGGCCAGCAACTCTCAGAACATCATTCTCATCAAGGTAAGGACATAATGGTAATAATCGACTACATCTTTTAATAATTTTCTTCTTTTTCAGGGTTTCTATTTCATCTGTAAAGTCTATTTGCTGAGCTATTTTAACACAAACGGTAAGTGCCTTATCTCTTTCTTCACAATCTATGCTTTTATGTTTAATATTTTCTCTTTTTACATTTTTCATCCATCTTCTACAAAAGGCAACAACGTTCAATAGTTTCTTCAGTGACGAAAATCTATTCAATAAGGTAAGTTTAAATTCATCATCTTTAGTTTTTATAACTGTCGTATTACATTTAATCTGAACTCTTTTTCCAACTCTGTTTCAGGAATTATATCTTTTGGTAACATAAAATTAGACATTTGCAGAAATTCTGGACCTTGCCACCATAAATGACTCTCTTTTAGTACACTGGGTAATAATCCTCGTGATGCTGGATCAGCGGGGTTCTCTTTTGTATTAATGTACAACCACTGAATATTCAAATTGTTTCTAATTTCTATAACTCTATTTTTAACAAATGGTGTCCATTTATTTGGGTCGCCATTTATCCAGGCCAATGTTACTTTGGAGTCAGACCAAGCAAATGTTTTACTGGTATCAATGGAAAGTATTCTCATAACATGTTTAAGTAATTTACTTAACAATGCTGCTGCACATAGTTCCAAGCGCGGTAAAGATATTTGTTTTACAGGCGCAACTTTAGTTCTTGCCATAATCAACGTTGTTTGGCAGGGATTTTTATTATTACTCAATACTCTAGTATAAACTACGGCTGCATATGCTGATTGCGAGGCGTCTGCAAATCCATGTAACTCCACTTCCACATCAATAGTACTTCCATTCCATCTAGGAATCTTGATTTCGGACAGTACAGGTAAATCATTTTTATATTTATTCCATTCTTCTTTCAGATCATTCGACAGTTCTTCATCCCAATCTACTTGATTTAGCCAGAGCTTTTGCATAAATATCTTTGCTTTAATTATGGCAGGTGATAACCAACCCATAGGATCGAATAAAGAAGCTATCTGGCGCAATATATTTCTCTTAGTAAGTAAATTAGTATTTTCGCTTTTCATATAAGTAGGTGCTATTTTTAAACTGTCCTCATTTGTCTCCCACATAATACCCAAAGTCTTCACAGTCTCTTTATGATTTATATCTAATACAATACTATTCACTCTTTTCTCAGGATCTATTGAATTCATAAATTCTTGACTATTTGAAGATATTTTTTGTAATTCAAATTTTCCTTTCAATAACATTTCTGCTAACTCTTTTTGTGCATTTATCGCATCGCTCACATTATCAAAACCAGTTAATACATCGTCCATATAAAAGTCTGAATTCACAATTTTTGAGGCAACAGGATACTGTGTATTTTCATCTTTAGCAAGCTGTCTCATGGTTTTTATTGCAAGGTAAGGTGCTGAAGCCATGCCAAAGGTAACTGTCAGTAATTTATAGGTTTGTATTTCATTATTTTGATTAAATCTATATAATATTCTCTGATATTTTGTGTCTCTCTCTTGTATTTTTATTTGGCGATACATTTTAATAATATCTGCCACAAAAACTGCCACAAAAATCTAACTCTTTTTATGTCAAAAGTTCTCCATTGACGACAGGCGACACATATAAGCGGCGTCGCGACGCACCTATAATATTTGTGTAGATTAGGTAGATAATTATCTCTGTTTTTAAGACTCGATTCACTGTTTTGTAAATGTGTTTTACCAGCGTTCATTTCCAATCAATGAATATTTGTTGGCCTTTTGTGATAAGATAACACCGTTACTATTTTCTAGCCATCGGGTTTATGATGACCGTAGGGTTTCTTATTGTAAACATATTCTTATTGTGACTAACGGACGGAACACGTAATTCTCTTTATGAATATTGTCCAATCCGTGTTTACAGTGCATTGTAATTAGACAAGGAAATTGGTTATTGCACCAATGTTAAATATTCTGCAATGCATTCTTTATGATGACTGTTAGTTTGTTTTAAGTAAGGGAATTTCGGCAATGTGCAAAGATATTGTTATGAAGTTGTATAACGTTGTGCATTGTCTGATAGAAATAAGGTTTGGTTTATTGCCAGTAAGAATTTTGTAAGGACTGTAGTCCCCACTACAGTCTATACCTCCCATATATAAGGCGAGGAATTTTTGTATCGAGTTAGTCGTAATATAGTTATAATGCAGTGATAATACTGTTATAATAGAGGGACTCAGACAGTCATAGTCGGATTGTTATATGCCGACGGCTGTCATAATCTACGGACGGCAGTTATAGTCCGTTATTATTTAGTCAGTCGCGGTAGTCGTAGGTAATCCTATAGACGCCCAGTCGAAACTTGAATTAATCGAATACGGTTATAACTCAATTGTGAAACTTCTGTGGAGAGAAAAAACAGGCATCGAGAGACAACCGTTTCTTTCAAACCCCACCATCGATACAGTCCACTGCTCTCCCTGAGGATCGCCAACAACTCCGTTTGTACCTCGACACGAGCATCAAATACGACACGCACTTTCGATGTTGTTTTATCATCTCTGAAAACTGCGTGATGCGGTAAGTAGACTGTATCTTTCTCTCTCTCATCTTTTACTAATTCCATATGGTTTAATGTTATATACTCTTTTAACACATTATCATACTCTCGTTTTAAGTTTTCATTTCCAGCCAATCTTCTCTCTAAACCTCTTAATCTTCTCATTGCTATTTCTCTAGAATTTTCAGGTAAGATTGGATTGTCTCTCACAAATGGTAAGCTGACTACATATCGTCCTTGTTCATCTCTCATGACTGTTTTCTCATATATTTCTTCTGCTCTTGCTTCTTGGGAGGTAAGTGTATTTTTATTCTCAGACTCTAGTGACTCACATTCCCAAAATCTCTGTAGCATATTATCTAACGTTACACTCAAATGCATACTAATAATTTGGCCCTTATTTGGTAATCTCTCAACAGCTTCGCCGCCAGATATTATCCACCCTAAGTAAGTTTGTTGGGCGATTGGTTCTCCTTGATTTCTCTTTAAAACTCCACTCATCAAAATATCTGTGTAGACATGAACACCCAATAAAAGGTCTACATTTCCAGGTGTATGGTAAGTTGGATCTGCTAACTCGATGCCACTGAAATGTGTCCAATGCTCATAATTTATTCTTGTAGCGGGCATGATATCTGTAACATGCTTAATTAAATAAGCAGTACACTTTAATTTATAATTTTTATTCATTCTAGAGGACAACTCAATCTCCGCCGCGTGCTTGAATGGGGTAGACATCTGTCCAACTGCTGATACCTGACCTTCTACATCTTTACATTTCAATTGTAATCTCTTTACAACTGCTTCACTTATAAATGATTCTTCTGAGCAAGGGTCTATTAAAGCTCGTACAATCTGTGGCCCTCTGCTCGTTTCTAAATTCACCAAAGCAGTAGCAAGTAATGACACACGGCCTCGTATTGACACATGTGAAAGAATATTGTGTTGACTCGTTGTTTGATTATCTGGTGTTCTAATCTCTTCAGTCTCATTATTAATAGTCTCTAAATTTGGTTTAGTTATATGTATCAACGTGTGGTGCTTTCTATTACAGATATCGCATCTCATTCTATATCTACAAAATTTTACACTATGACCAGGACGCAAACAATTAAAGCATAATCTCTCCTTTTTAATGTACTCTGTTCTCATAACTGGATCTAGCTTAATAAACTCTTTGCATGAAAATATGTCGTGATTCTCTTTACACTTTCCACATTCTATATTTCTACTTCTATACTCTGTATTTCTTTTTACAGCATTACTAGTTATTGTAGCAAACGATTTTGGTTTAATTTGAGTTCTCTCTTTCATATAAGATGTTTGAATCATTTCTGTTACTCTAAATCTTCCTTCTAAATATTTCTTAAATTTTTCTAACGTAGGTAATTCTTCAACAGGTATTGTTTGCAATTCTTCTTCCCATGTTTTTTGAGACTCCGAGTCTAATTTATTACTAATTATATGTATTATTAATGGATCCCAATTCTCAATATTAATGTTGTTATTCTTTAAATTATTTAAACATTCATTTGTTGTATCTAATAAATCTTTTATGTTCTTTGATGAAGCTGTAAATATTCGTCTCTGTCCCAAAAGTCTAGTCAAAATTGAATTTACTATTATTCTTTTATTATTATATCTATTAGATAATGTACTCCAGGCGATGTCATAATTATTTTCGGTAATTTGTATGTGTTTCAAAAGTTGTTCAGCTTCGCCAGTTAAACTGGACTTCAGGTAATGCATCTTTTGTATTTTACTCAAATTTTTATTGATATGAATTAATGATATGTACAAATCTTTGAATGTTATCCACTCGCTATAATCGCCTTGGTATAGGGGTATATTTATTTTGGGTAATTTTACGTCTTGATTTACATATTTTGTACATGGCTCCTGGACTTGATGACTCAAAACTTTCTAACATCTCTGTGATATCTGCTTTGCAAAACAAATACTCTTCTTCGCATTTCGAAAATAAATCCTTTTCAAAATATTCATGCTTCTTTCTTTGTTCTAATGTAGATGTCTTTACTATATTTCTATGTGTCTCATCAAAGATATCCCAATGTTTCTCTAAACTTTCTAATCTCACTTTCAAGTAACTTTTATTTATTCTTGGCTTCGGTGTTTTCTTAAAATTAGATATAGTTTTTTGTAAGATAGAATAATTATTTTCTTGAAGCACTAATAAATTTTCCATTTTTCTAAATATTTTTTATACACTGAATAAATATTAAATGTTTTTAAAACAAAAAAAAAATGTTTCGATATTATAAGTCAATAATCACTATTTCAAATAAAATATTGTGTAATAGTTACTTTATGAACTGAGTCCAACGGAACGTCTGTACCGGTATTGTCTATGGTCTATTTTCGCGCTCACTTAATTACACTGTGCTCAATGTATTTATTAAATGTTCAATTATTTAATAATATCACTCAAAATACAAGTTCTTTTTTATTTTAAACTTATCCGGATCGTAAGGACCACTTAATATGAAGGAATTATTTCACTAAAACAACCTTCAAAACTCAAACACACAATTTTTATTCTCAACAAACTTTTTATTCCACTAATTTTAACAATCAATTTTACAGACTCTCTAATACTACAGATTATAGACCACAGAGTAATTACATTTTTAGATTGTAATATATTTGTTTTTTTTTTTTTAATCAACTTCAACAATATTTAATCAATAGTCTCATCAATAAGTTTCAAGCTTCTAGCTTCAAAAATGACGAATTTATGAAGCTAGTAATTTTTTACAAACATTGAATGTCATTTTTATTTATATTTAACCAACAGCCTCAAAAATAAGTTTCAAGCTATAGCTTAAAAAATAACGAATTTACATAAAAATTTGCAACCCCTATTTTATTTTACCCCCTTAAGGGTAATTTTTTACAAACAATGAATGTCATTTTTATTTATATTTAATCAACAGCCTCAGAAATAAGTTTCAAGCCTCTAGCTTAAAAAATGACGAATTTACATAAAAACTTGCATCCCCTATTTTATTTTACCCCCTTAAGGGTAATTTTTTACAAACATTGAATGTCATTTTTATTTATATTTAATCAACAGCCTCAAAAATAAGTTTCAAGCTTCTAGCTTCAAAAATGACAATACTTCCATACAAAATCATTACAACCCTTTTTTCGCTTTAAAAAGTAGCCTATGTCCGTTCTCAGGGTCTAGACTATCTGTATACCAAATTTCATTCAAATCGGTTCAGTAGTTTTGGCGTGAAAGCGAGACACACAGACAGACAGACAGACAGACAGACAGAGTTACTTTCGCATTTATAATATTAGTAAGGAAGTAAGGAAGTGAGGATTTTTGTCGCAGCACAAAAATATATTTTTTCCGTACAAATAGTAACTTTACAGTGTTAATCTACAAACCAACATTTTGTTTCTTACAATCAGCTAAATAATTTAAATAGTTTCATAATATATGACACAATGAAAAGGTAATTTATTTTATAAAAAAGGCAGTTAGTTTTTATTTTAGTGGAAAATAAAAAAAATATATTTTGATACAACAACAATATATTTATTAACACCTATACTTTATTAATTTTGTGTTAATGCTTTTTAAATAAACACCCACACATTATTTCTGTATAACCTACAAAAATGGGTAAATAATTTAATTTCGGATAGTGCCACACCACAACATTATTTAGAAAATGTAAATAATAAAATGTGAAGAAATTGTGATTGTTATTAAGTTTTTTTTTAATAAGTTCGTCAGAACAGGGAATGAACATTTGACGTTTATTATTATTTGACATTGGACATTAACTTTAATTTTTGTAATTTATATTGTAAAACTTTAAGTTGGGCTAAAATAAAACAAATTAATAAAATAAATTGCCAAATTTGTCTCGCAATCGGCCAATTTCAGGTTTAAAGAAAAAAACACAGACACACGATATACGATTTTATCATAAAAAAATGTCAAAAAGCAAGATCTTTCGTTTTACATTATGTTATCTGTGGTTTTGTTCTCTGTGATGGATACCTTATTGGCGCAAACGCACGCGATGTGTTGATTGGTTGTTAGCTAGTGAAATGAAAAGATGACGAATAAGTGTGCGATGTATTCAACCGCATAAAGATAACCTTGTATTTCCATTTTGAACCCCTTACAACCATTTTTTCGCATTAAAAAGTGGCCTATGTCCATCCTCGGCGTCTAAACTATCTGCGTACCAAATTTCATTTAAATCGGTTCGGTAGTTTTGGCGTGAAATCGAGACAGACAGACAGAGTTACTTTCTCATTTATAATATTAGTAAGGAAGTAAGGAAGGAAGTAAGGATTAATCGGGTATGTAGCAATTAACTTGAAATCAGATAGTGACTTTTGTTATCATTATAAAAGGATTTTATAAATATTAATATGTTTAGAATGATTTTCATTAAGAGTAACAAAATTGAAAGCACTGCACTTTTAATAAAGAAACTAGAGACTGCGTGTGTGCGCGGGCCTAGAGTCGCCTTTTTTTATCTTGAACATTTTCTTTTCGAATGGTCTTGGATGGCAAAAATTTATATGTTTTAATTTCTGTATACTATTTTGATCTGTGGCCATACATGCTATTGTAATGCCATCACATTACAAAACCTAACCTAAACGACTTTTTTTATTGCTCATATATAGATATGTGGCTACAATTTCCATTTTAGTGGTCATGAAAACCAACCCACTTTTCTATATATATACATATTTTTATTTATTTATTTATTTATTAAACTTTAATGCACAGATACATTAATAAAGGTGCACATGGCGGACTTAACACCTAGAGGCATTTTCTCCCAGTCAACCATAGGGCAAACAGAGATTCATGTGGGCGGTACATTATGATTAACATAATACTTACATAACGTAATAATATATATATATATATATATATATATATATATACATACCAATACATATACATACAATATATATACAAATCAACAATGAAAGACAGATTCCTGAAGGAGGAGAGGTAGAGGAAGATTAAATAGTATTTAAATTTGGGATAAAAAGAATTACTCTAGTTCAAAGAAAGGTGTTTACGCAATTTTGATTTAAATGAGAATTTGGCGCGCGAAGCGCTGGATTTAATGTCAAGGGGTAACTCATTCCAATGTTTGATGGCTTGTAATGTGAAGGATTTTGAAACGAAGCTCGTACGATGAGCAGGAACGTGGAGAAGTAAATTCCTAGACGGGCGAAGGTTGCGATAGATGTCCCCATGAAAAAGAAATTTGGTATTAAGATACTCGGGAGAGTTAGGATCGTATAGTAAAGAATGAAGTGTACACAAGAGACGAACAATTCTGCGTTGGCGGATTGGAAGCCATTTAAGCTGAGCACGATAAGAGGAGATATGGTCGTACTTGCGAAGACCGAAAATGTAACGTATACAATTATTAAGAAGGCGATCCAATTTATTTAGAAGTTCTTCATTCATATCCGAGCAGCACACATCAGCATAATTGATAATGGGAAGTACCAGGGATTGAATGAGTAAGATTTTGGTACTGGTAGGAAGAAAACTCTTAAAGCGATATAAGTTACGCAAGGTGTATGTTACTTTACGACTAACCTCATTGACGTAATTACTCCAGCTGAGGGTGGTATCAATTGTTAATCCAAGGTCTTTAACATTTGAGCAATATGGTATCGACATTTTATTGAAGATTACTGGTGGAATAGAAGTCAAGTCCCGTTTACTTAGTTGTCTCGAGCTACCCAAAATAATTGCTTGGCATTTGCTAGGGTTAACAGTGACACCGAACCTAGCCGCCCAGTCCTCAACATATCATGGTGACCTGTGACTATAATATCTATACTTTGTAACGTTTCACTCCTTTCCTAAGAATAGAATAGAAAATCATTTATTCAAATAAACTTAATATAAGCACTTTTGAATAGTGAACAATTTTTTTTTAAATCTACTGCTCATTCGGAAAGCTGTCTGTCCTCAAGAAGAATAAGCAAGAAACTTGTGTGTTGCTCTTTTAAACAAACCTTGTAAGTTCACATTTTACAAGTCGAAACGTGTGAATACAAACTACCAACTACCAAGCACTAATTTATTTAGGCTCAAATATAAAAACACAATAAGATTAAATCAGTCGTAGTGATAAGAGCAGACCAGTCCCTACAAGCGGCACTCGTTCACGAGTATGACTGATGAGCCCGCCACGCCGCCACATGTCTGGACATTTTAGTGAGCATGACTGCTCATTACACTCGACCTCGTCATAGCTACTTATTTAAATTTACTATATGGTAGTTACAGTATTCGCACTTTACATAAGGATGCATGCGGCAATCAATACAAAAGCCGCTACGCTATCATATTTCAAGAAAGCAGTATGTAAAAGAAATTATAACGTTGTCTGCTAAAAAACTTATTCTTGTTAGATATTGCTATCTTTTATGAATTCATCTATCCTATAATAGGCTTCTTTACATAATATTTGTTTAATATAAATTTTGAATTGATACAGAGAGGCACTGTCAGATTTATAGTAGATTCTGGTAGTTTATTATAGAATCTTACGCAATTAATAAGTTTTAATATTTTCATAAATGTACTGCGAGGCAACGGTCAGGATATTTAATTCTTTAAAACATTGACGTAATGACTCTCTCGAACCCATACCATAAATGGCTCTCTTTTTGTAAAATAAATATAGTATTTACATCGGAAGCTTTACTCTACAGCAGTATGCTATATGACATAATGCTATGGAGATTAACTAAAATATACAAGTTTTGGCGTCGCCACGTCTGTTAATTGCCTTATTCTTCTAATTGCATAAGCAGCAGAACCGAGTCTACTGGCTAATTTTGAAATATGGGGCCCCCATTGTAACTTCGAATCCACTGTTACTTAAAAAAAAATTGTAACATTAACTAAATACATTATTTCATCATGAAGCAATAGCTGCGTATTTATTTGTCTTACATTAGGAAACCTGAATTTAATACACTTAGTTTTGTTAGAATTTAATAATAGGTTATTATATGTCAACCAATTTAAATATAGCAGAGATAGCATAATTTACATCGTCTAATTGATTACTTTGGCGACCAATTTTAAACACTAACGAAGCATCATCTGCAAATAACACTATATCTGCAATTTTCTCTACCATGTAGGGAAGGTCATTTATATAAATTAAAAAGAGAAATGTGTCTAAGATTGAACCTTGAAAAACACTGAGAGCATCCTGTGACTGCTCCAATGATTTGAATATATATGTAATAAGCGCTACGCCTGCATCAGTAGTAGACTTACCGACTTTCACTTAGAACTGGCAATATAGAAATTGATTTATAGCTGCCTAGCTCAAATCTATCTACTGATTTAAGCAGTGAAATGAATTTGCTAAATTTGCTAAAATCATTAGTTGAGGAAAAACGCCATTATCAACACATTTATTGAAAATAGTAGCTAGATAAGAAGCAACAATATCTATGAATGAACTAACTACTTTAACTGACATGCCCCAGAGATCTTTCGTTTTTTTTTTTTAACTGTTTGAATACTTTTATTATATGAAAAGGGCTGAAACGTGAAAATTTAAATGTTAAAGAACAAGGGCCGACATTAGCCTCCAGGAATGTTTTTGCTTGAATGGGAGATGAATCCAGAGAAGATGTAATGTCAATCGGAATATTAGCAAAAAAATCTTGGAAAATATGAACTATGTCTTTTGTTGCTGTTATTAACTTATTGTCATAATTTAATGAAAATTGATAGCTGGCTATTCAGATCTTCTTTAGATTTAGCTGCAATACAAACTTGTGTGAAAATTTTAGAATAATTTCTCACATAAGTGGTAAATTTGTCATCAAATCTATATATTTTTTGCTCATATAAATCAAACAAAATGTTTCTACTTTTAAGTATTCCCAATGTTGCCCATTCTGTAAATTTAGATTTAACACAATATTCTTTTTTCTTGAAAATATTCTGATAAACTTGGTGTAAAGAATATCAGGATTATTGCTAGATTGTAACTGTAAGTCTAATTTATATTCAACAGTGCCTTTATATTTATTAATATTGTAAGCATTTATGTGTCTGTTTGATTTTTTGTTATTGTTATTTTTTTTAGTCTGATTACTAAACTTAACAACTTGACCACAGTGATCTGAAGGAAGTTTATTTATTATTATTTTTTCAATATACTCACAGTTACAAAAAACATTGTCAAGACAAGTAGCAGTTTGTTTGTATTTGTTTGTAACACTTTATTGTACAGTAAATACATTTAAATTAACTAAAGATACGATTTAAAAAAAAATATATAGTTGTACAAATGAGGGATTTCTTCCAGTCAACCTTTGAATGAATGAAAGGAATTGTGGAGTGGTGGGACTATATATATACATGACAATAACAACAAAGGAAAAAGAAGCAAACGCATTATATAACTATAATATATAACAACTAGAATATTAAATAAATATTTAAGTATAATATATAAATACATATACCTAAATATATATAAAGTAATAATAATAAAATAACAAATGTATAAATAGTAATAGCAGAAATATATAAAAAACAAGACTACTATATAAAAAAAAAAATATGAAGAATACTAAAACAGCGCATCTGCAGTGTGACTCCAAAGTTTTTTAAGGCGAGCCTTAAATGAGTAAACCGATGAAGACAATCTGACCTCCATTGGCAAAGCATTCTAAAGTCGAGCAGACTATATTGTAAAGGAGTTAGTGTAACAATGACTCGTATGACACGGTATTGCCAAAACTAGATTATGACTGGAACGAAGACGGTCATCAGTCCGTAACCGGAATCTTTCCTGCAGGTACATGGGCGAACTGGAGTTGTAAAGGATCTGATATAAAAGGGTAAGCAAATGGATGTTACGACGGTCACGAATAGGAAGCCAATTAAGTTGCTTACGATAGACAGCGACATGATCAAACTTACGTAAACCGAAGATGAATCTTATGCAGAGGTTTTGCAAGCGCTCCAGTTTATCAAGTAACTCTAGGAAAATGGAAGGATCTAGGGAGGCACTGTCGGCATAGTCCAGCAACGGAAGAAGGAGAGAGTGGGCTAGCAGAAATTTTGTACGCCAAGGCAGAAAAAACTGAAGGCGTCTATGCGAGTGGAGTGAAGAAAAAAGTATATATACGACTTATCTCACCAATGTGAGGCCCCCATGAGAGCGTCTGATCCATGATAATTCCCAGGTTCTTCACAGTAGAAGAGAAAGGAATGTGATTGCCATCAAAGGCAACAGAAGGAATATACACAGATCTTAGACTACAGATGTAATGATGACTGCCAATAATAATAGCTTGGGATGTATTAGCATTGATTAAAAGGCTAAAGCTTTTTGACCATTCGGCGATAGCGCAGAGGTCATTATTAATACTATAGATAGCATTAGCTAAGCTATCGATAGAAGCAGCAGCATACAATTGAAGGTCATCATATAAATGAAATGAGGAGGATAGAGATTTAGTAATACCATTAATAAAAAGAGAAAAGAGTAAGGGCGAGAAGATACCACCCTGTGAGACACCCGTCAGTACCTCAGCCCAGTCGGAACGACTATCATCCACCTTCACCAATTGACGCCGGCCAAACAGATAAGACCCAAACCATGAAAGGGCAGACAATGAAAAGTTTATGGAACGCAGGATACACAGCAACAGGTCAAAATCTACCGACTTAAATGCATTAGTGAAATCGAGAAGAACTAAGACAGATAGGTTCTTATTTTCAATGTTTTGCCTGATGTCGTCAGTAATTTTAACAAGCGCAGTAACAGTGCTATGTACAGCACGGAATCCTGACTGGTACGGACTCAGAAGGTTGTTTTTGAGTACGAACTCGGACAATCGCCGAAGAATAAAATGTTCTAAAATTTTGGAAGGAACTGGGAGTATGGATATGGGACGAAAGTAGGATATGGAAGTCGGGTTGGATTTCTTGGGAAGAGGAATGACGTGACTAAATATACAAACAGAAGGAAATGTACCTAAGGATAGGGAGCAATTCAAGATATCTACGATAAGAGACGCAAGCAGTGTCTTGTAAGGTTCAATCATATCTAGTCCGATACCATCATCACCAACGGCCCTAGAATTGATTGAATTTAGATTTTTTAAAAGCTCATCGACCGATATTTCCCCAAGCGTGAAAGGGTCGCCATTAATAAGAAGAGAATCAGCGAGGAAAGTTACAGTTGCTTGTTTAATAATAGGATTTAAAGTCCCAGGGGCAGCGGCAAAAGCTTGGTTGATCTCATTAAGATTCGTAAAGTTAAAATCTCCGGAATGACGTTTACCGATGCCTAAATTACGTAAGTAACTCCATAGTTTACCAGAAGGGCAACCCTCAATATTGGTGTGGATATGCCTACGCCTAGCTTGACGACACAACCTATTGCACCTATTCCTCAAAGCAATATAACTTTCACGAGAACTATCATCGGAATTGCGACGCAACCTCATCCTAGCTCTGTCTCTCCTACACATAAGAGCTTTTAGCTCCGGTGTTAGCCAAGGAGCAGGATTGTATTTTAGGCGCACTTGCTGAACAGGAGCATGTTTATCATAAACATTCAGGAGTAATTGTTGAAATGCAGCCACTTTAGAGTCAATATCGTTGGCCGATAGGATGGGGCTCCAGTCAGCATGACGTAGATCATCCTGCAAGGTATTAATATCCACGTTGCCAAAATTACGTCGTAGTACTCTATTCCTGCGCTTGGGATAACGGAGTTTAAAGGAGGAAAAATAAGATTATGACTTGAGAAGGCCACTGCACAAAACTGACCATGAGATACAACTAGGTTCGGAGAAGAGGTAATAACAAGATCAAGAAGAGAGGGCGGACCGGTATGTGGAAAGTGAGTAGGAAGGAGGGGAAGGACATTGAGATTAAGAGAATGAAATAAAGAGAGTAGCGTATTGGAGCGGTGATCATTTTTGATTAGCAGTCATGGCGGTTATACGAGTGGGTTCCTGAAAGACATTACTTAAATCAAATGACTGAAATAAACTAATAATTTTTGTACGTGTGGGCGTATCACAAAGAATATGCACGTTAAAATCTCCACACACAATATTTTTTTTACTGCTATTAAATACTTTTTTTAATATATCCTCCATCACCTCTTCAAATACATTGTAATCACTACAAGGAGACCTATAAACACATATAAGTATCAATTTTTCTAGTTCTATACATGAGATTTCTGTACAACACTTAATAGAAAGTACAACAATGTCAGCACTTTCCTTTACTTTAACATTATTTCTTGCAATTATCATAGACCCACCTCTGTTAACTCACTTTCTATTGAAGCAGCTGATAACATTACAATTATTTAAACTGAACATCATATTGCCATCTTCAAACATACACCATTTTATAAATTTGTGTAGTCTTCATTACTTTAATAAAATCTATTAGGAGATAAAATACTAAGTTAACATTCATAAAGTAACGTAAAGTAAGTAATGCAAAATGTCGTTACTTCGATTGTATTGTCAGCTCGGGTGCAGCAATGGTAGTCTTCTACACTGCGCTATGTAGTCCATGGTGTTGATAATGTGGAAACACTACACACTACTATATATTGTATATAACGTGGATTACCAAGAACAGTGTATGTTTTCTTGATGTGTACATGGTGGTGCGATGATTGTGGCTTGCAGTTGAGTTAAACTTCTGATGAACTTGATTTTCACGATGATAACAGCGCTGGTTCTCTTGTCACTATTCTTCAAGCAAATTTTTTAATAATCTTTTTAACACTTCAACACCGGACACAACACTTAATTAATTGTTTCACTTTATGCGTTGGCGTTAATATTTGCAGACAGAGATTGAATAGCGATGGCGACCGGCGGTCAACTTGAACTAACTGGGCGGAAGTCTTCTTTAATAATTTCTTCTTGTAACATCTTGCATAGTTTAAAGAAATAGGAAAAGGACATATCTGGTATGCGTATGCGTGACTGAGACAGCTATCTAAATTAAGTATCAAACCAACTATCGATGCGTACGGAAAGTATAGGTAAACATAGCGTAAACAGTGTCAAATATATATTAAATCAAAATCATTAATATTTTTTATTAAATGATGCTGTGATTAAAAAATATACTTAACGGTCGAAATCTTCTGGTAGAGAAATTTACAGTATATACCATATACTCGTACCAGTTCATAGTAGTAGTTCAAAAATAAAGTAAGTTCATAGAATACACACAGCTGGTACATAATTTGTATGAATTAGTGGTTAATTTCTTCTTTACTAACGGAAGAGAATGTACTATATGTTAAACTAGGTATAACTTATTTTTCATAGGAAGATACGTTTGATTTACATATTCCATTTTTAATTCATATTAATCGGGTATGTAGCAATTAACTTGAGAATCAGATAGTGACTTTTGTTATCATTATAAAAGGATTTTATAAATATTAATATGTTTAGAATGATTTTCATTAAGAGTAACAAAATTGAAAGCACTGCACTTTTAATAAAGAAACTAGAGACATATAAAAACACAATAAGATTAAATTAGTCGTAGTGATAAGAGCAGACCAGTCCCTACAAGCGGCACTCGTTCACGAGTATGACTGATGAGCCCGCCACGCCGCCACATATCTGGACATTTTAGTGAGCATGACTACTCATTCAACTCGACCTCGTCATAGCTACTTATTAAAATTTATTATATGGTAGTTACAGTATTCGCACTTTACATAAGGATGCATGCGGCAATCAATACAATAGCCGCGACGCTATCATATTTCAAGAAAGCAGTATGTAAAAGAAATTATAACGTTGTCTGCTAAAAAACTTATTCTTGTTAGATATTACTGTCATTTATGAATTCATCTATTCTATAATAGGCTTCTTTACATAATATTTGTTTAATATAAATTTTGAATTGATACAGAGAAGGACTGTCAGATTTATAGTAGATTCTGGTAGTTTATTATAGAATCTTACACAATTACCATAGAATGAGTTACTAACTTTGTGTAGACGGCATTTAGGTAAAGTTAGCTTATTTTTATTGCGTAAGTTTCTGCTTGTACAGTCTTTAAGTTTTTTGAAACTATCTAAGTTTTTCCTTGTATACTTTTTTTGTGGGTAGCTGTGAAACACAACAGACGTAAAATTACACCTCTCTGTTTTAAATTTATTTATTAATTATTTAAAAGAAAAAGTTTTAATACTATTTACATGAATTTGTAAATCTAATCTATTATCTACCTGCTGTGATTATTTTCCTTTCATTCTTCTCTTCAAATCATTTCAAATGGACACACTGCACACTACAATGGCGGGTATGATGGAGTACTTTAATAAGACTATGGCTGAGTTCCAAAACCAGTTGCTGAAGGCAAACAACACACCAGCTACAGTGCCTTCGCTTGAATCTGACTTTGTCACTTTCCGGAGCTTTATAACAACTGCATTCACTAGTCTTCAGAAGCAAGTGGAAATAATTGCCCGCCAACAAGAACAGATAGTAGCAGCGTAGTAGACGCAAAATGTTGTTGCTGCATGGAGTGCCAGAGTCACAACGGGAATCTGTAGCCCAGGTGGTAGCAAAGGTCGTCATAGACAGGCTGGACATTGGAGACTTCACTACAGGACATATCTCTCGGTGTCACCGTCTTGGTCGAACATTGAAAGACAAGCCTCGCCCGATAGTTGTGAAGTTCCGTGACTTAGACATAAGGAATGAGGTATGGTATGCCAAAACTAAACTTAAGGGCAGCGGGATCACCATGTCAGAATTTCTGACTGCGGCCAGACACAGTGTATTCATGGCAGCTCGACAACGCTTTGGCATCAAAAACTGTTGGTCGCATGACGGTTTCATCGTTGTCGCTGATGGGGTTGGTACAAGGCATCGCATAAGTTGTTCTGGTGAGCTGAGCAAGCTGATTAGCTCATTGCCGGCCTCAACAGTCCAATCTGCATCGACCCCAGTCATTGCCAAAGACCCTGCCGTCACTACGATTCGATCAAAACGCCATAGAAAGTAGAATTGTTTGTTATTATTGTATGTCGAGTATTCTTTATTACTGATTCACTGTAGTATACACTTTTTCAATTTAGTTTTACCTCAGAAACTCATAATTATTACGCTACCTACGAATTAATTTTGTTTTCTTTTATATGTAAACATGTCAATAAGTAAAATATTAAAATCCTTATGTCTAATCAAAACTGTCAACTAAATGTCAAGTGTAGTGTTATTGTTTATCATTGACGATGTAAATTATGCTATCTCTGCTATACTAAATTGGTTCACATGTAATAATCTATTATTGAACTCCAACAAAACTAAGTGCATTAAATTCACGCTGCCTAATGTAAAACAAGTAAATACGCAGCTATTACTTAATGATGAAATAGTTAATTTTGTTAATGATACAGTTTTTTTAGGAATAACAGTGGACTCGAAGTTACAATGGGGGCCCCATATTTCAAAATTAGCCAGTAGACTTAGTTCTGCTGCTTATGCAATTAGAAGGATAAGGCAATTAACAGACGTGGCGACGGCAAAACTTGTATATTTTAGTTATTTCCATAGCATTATGTCATATGGCATACTGCTATGGGGTAAAGCTGCCGATATAAATACTATATTTATTTTACAAAAGAGAGCCATACGTTCTATTTATGGTATGGGTTCTAGAGAGTCATTACGTCAATGCTTTAAACAATCAAATATCCTCACCGTTGCCTCACAGTACATTTATGAAAATATTATGTATACAAGGAAAAACTTAGATAGTTTCAAGAAACTTAAAGACTGTACAAGTAGAAACTTACGCAATAAAAATAAGCTAATTTTACCTAAATGTCGTCTACACAAAGTTAGTAATTCATTTTATGGTAATTGCGTAAGATTCTATAATAAACTGCCAGAGTCTACGCTAAATCTTACAGAGAGGCAATTCAAATCTTATATTAAACAAATGTTATGTAAAAAAGCCTATTATAAGATAGATGAATTTATAGATGACAGCAATATATAGCAAGAATAAGTTTATTTGCGGACAACGTTATAATTTTAATTTTCATACTGCTTTCTTGATATATGATAGCGTAGCGGCTTTTGTATTGATTGCCGCATGCATCCTTATGTAAAGTGCGAATACTGTAACTACCATATAGTAATTTTTGTAGCTGTGACGTGGTCGTGTGGAATGAGTAGTCATGCTCACTAAAATGTCCAGACATGTGGCGGCGTGGTGGGCCGGGTCAATGGGCTCCCTAAAATATGGTCGAGCGCAGTGATGGCTGGCTCATCCGTCATACTCGTGAACGAGTGCTGCTTGTAGGGACTGGTCTGCTCTTATCACTACGACTGATTTAATCTTATTGCATGATTATATTTGACCCAAAAAATTAGTGCTTGTTGGTAGTTTGTATTCACACGTTTCGACTTGTAAATGTAAACTTACAAGGATTATTTAAAAGAGCAACACACAAGTTTCTTGCTCGTTCTTCTTGTGATGAGACAGCTTTCCGAACGAGTGGTAGATAAAAAACAAATTGTTATGACTATTCAAAAGTGCTTAAATTAAGTTTATTTGAATAAATGATTTTCTATTCTATTCTATTCATGTCAAGTTTAAATGTCGTTGTCTGTGTTCATTAGTGTTGTCAGTACGTAAAATAATCACTTTAGAGACGTTCCGTTGCACGTTCATTGTTTTTTTGTTTTGTTTATGCATATTAAAGGTTGAAAAATTTAATATGTAAAAATATTAATTAGAGATCTTTATGTGCAGGTAGATAATATTTTAAAAATTGTTAATTAATTTAAATTTTTTAAAAGTTATATTTATTTAGTTATTTGTTTATTATTTTTAATAATTAGTATATAAATATATGTTGGAAGAACATTACTCTTCATTTTCGAGTTCGACATCTAGTTATAATTCTACGTATAATGATTTTATTCCCCTTAATGAGACTTTAAATATTAACTTTGAGAATACTGTAAAAAAATTTAATGTGGTGCATATTAATGCTCAAAGCATTCCGGCCCATTTTCCTGATTTTCTAACATCTTTTAATGTCGAAAATTTACATGCTATCTTAATTTCAGAATCATGGTTAAAACCTTGTCTTCCATCTGTCTCCTATTCCTTGCCCGGTTTTAACCTGATTCGTAATGATCGTGTCAAGGGGGGTGGTGGTGGAGTTGCCATTTATCTTCGTGACTATATTTCTTATAAAATTATCCTCTCCTCTGATATATCCAACCCTTCTCTAGAACCAGAATTTCTTTTTATTAATGTTGATTTCTTGCACTCTAAAACTCTTTTAGGTGTTTTTTATAGTCCCTCATCTTCCATTGATTATTTCTCTTTCCTTGAAAACACCCTCGAAAATCTTATCCCCTCCTTTCATCATACTATTATTATGGGCGATTTCAACACATGTTTACTCAAAACTGACTACCGTGCTAACCGCCTTAGATCTCTTGCTGATTCCTGTAATCTGAATATTCTACCTCTACAGTCGACTCACTTCTTCCCAAACTGTAATCCTTCCCTATTAGATCTTCTGTTTGTCTCCTCCCTTAATCATGTTGCTAGGCATGGTCAGTGTCCTGCAGATGCGTTCTCCTACCACAATCTCATTTATCTTTCTTACAAAATCCGTCCTCCTAAACCTAAACATAAAGTCTTAATGCGGCGTAGTTTTGGTGGCATTGATCAAGTAAGATTGCGTAACGATGCGTCTGCTGCGGACTGGGTGGCTATTCACAATGCAACATCAGTGGATGACCAAATTAGATTATTTAACTCGCTTTTATTGGAAATCTACGACCGACATGCTCCTGTTCGTCCAGTACTGTTACATATGTATGTTTTTATGTATATAATAATATAGGATGCAAAGAGGACGTGACTCAAAGACCAGTTGCTAGTTGGGACTGCCTTTATTGTTGATTCAGCCTACCCGACATTTACTTTATAATATATTTTATAATAATGCATAATTACCTACAATCCCCTTTTTTTTTTTTTATTAAAAAAAAAGTAAACATGCATTTAGAAATAAGAATAGCATTTAAAATACTATAATAATCTTCAACATAATAATATTTTATTACTGTACATAGTTCTAGCAGACTTCATTCATTTATTTGAAACATATATTTCATTATTACATTAAATTTATATAATAGAATTAAAATTATCTTAATTACCTAGAAATGAATTTATATAAATGGCTATATAAAACTATCAGGCAATTATATATAAAATTATTATTTTAAGTATTAAGAACATTAATTTTCGCAACTAAGATAATTAGGTATATATAATAAGTTCAACGTATTATTGGAAAGACTAAAACTATTGATTCAGTAATTCCATACAAATGGTAGCAGCAGTAGCAGTAAGAAATTTATTGTAGCAGTAAACTATTACTTCTTATAAATATTTATTTTTATAATTATGTTAGTACGATTTTATACACTTAGTTTTTTATTACAATTACAATTATACAATTTTATACAAACTATAATTATTACAACAAAATTAATATACCTATATAAATTAATTTTTTTTTTTTTTATTTCATTTTATTTTTATAATGGTGCCTATGGGCTTTTTAGTGGTGCGCCAGGTGTGGAATATCCCCAGCGATCAGGAGCTCTCACTTCCCTGCCATAACGGGTGCAATAATTAGTAATAGAGCGACTATTCGAATTCAGTTGGTGCATTGGTGCACCGGAGCTCTGTGAACCATATCGACTGCTACCTGTATTGACATGAATGTCGTCATATTGTATACTACGGCTATCGTGTTCTATGTTCCACGATCGGTTGGACCCATCTGGTATAATGTGCCTTCTATTACGTCTTAATAAAAGACCGTTGTACATTTTAATCATGTAAGATTGTGGATCTACTATATCGTTTATTATTCCCGATTTCCATATATTATTTATTCTTACTTTAACAGCATCACTTACTTTAACAGGTTACTAGTTTTTATTCTGTCTGGTATTTTAATTACAATCCGTGTTGGTAGATGTTCAATATTGTTTATATTAATTTGTGCTAATGTCTGTACCCTATGTGCGGAAGTGAGAGCTAATAAGGTAACGCATTTTTTACTGAGATCTTCTAAAGACAGCTGGTCGTTAGGGTACATAGTGCCAAGGCTGTCAAGTATTGGGACTGTATCCCACGTTACGTCATATTTAGGCAGGGGTGGACGTAGCCTGTATACACCTTTAAAAAATCGTGTTAGTCGGTCGTCTTTTGCTAGACGGGGCCCTAATATAAGTGAGAGTGCAGATCTGTATGAATTTAGAGTACCAAATTGACAGCCGTTATTATAACTTTCTGTAAGGAAGGCCAGAATAGTCGGAATGGATGCTTCGTAAATATCTACCTTATGTTTGTTACAGAAAACAAACCACTTCTTAAATGCTATATCATATTGTTTGTAAGAGTTATCAGTTAGTGAGGCCATCATAATTTGTAACGAAGAGGTTGGTATACTGCGTCGCGATAGTGCTGCCCGCACAACACTCCGACTTCCAGGGTAAGCTTCGACTGCAATTTCTGGCTGCTGCTGGGAGTCATAATAATACATGTATTATTTTTAAAAATTATAGTATTTGTCACGAGTAATTTAAGGAAGATGGGGTACCATGGTTGAGTGGGCCACCTAGGGACCACCATGACGCCCCTTGCTTTGTCTGATATGATTTTTCTTAATGTTTTTAATATGATCGCAAATGGAGGGAAAGCATAAAAGTACGTCTTTGACCATTTAATGGTAAAGGCGTTTATGGCTATGGCATCCGGGTCTTTATGCCAGGATACGAAGTTACTACATTTGGCGTTAATTCGACTAGCAAACAAATCAATTTTTGGGGTTCCAAACTGACTCGTAATCAGTTCAAACGCTTCGCTAGTTAGCTCCCATTCGGCATCAGGATGTATTCGTCTGGATTCTGCATCAGCGATTACATTATCTGTGGATTTTATGTATGAAGCATATATATATAAATTTCTATCTTCGCACCATTTCCAGATGTCTTTGGACACTTGTGAGGTGGGGGAATTGTATTCCACCCATGCGGTTTATGTAAGCAATTGCAGTAGAATTATCTATATGAATTAGTATTTGATAAATACTGAGGTCTTTGGTAAATATTTTTATCCCAAACAATGCAGCCATTAGCTCTAACTCGTTTATATGTTTCTTCTTTTCTTCCTTTGTCCATGACCCACTGGCTGTATTTTCGCCACAAGCCGCTCCCCATCCTGTGGTAGAGGCGTCCGTATATATCTCCCGATGATACTCATCGATTCTAATTTTTCGTGAGGATGATTTGATACATTTTTACCACCAGTTGAAGTCAGGTAATAACCTGTTTGGTATGGGCATGTACTTATCATAATTGTGGTCTTCTCTAAGGTATAAATATTTGTGCCGTACGAATACCTTCGTATAGAGTAGACCGTATTCAACAGCGGGACAAGCGGATACCAGAAGGCCTATTATTTGTGCAAATTTTCTAATTTTGCATCGTTTCAGTTTTATCACCTTGGTGAGTTCTGTTTGTATATATACTTTTTTATCATCGGGCAAGGTAAATTTTATTGAATCTATAATAAAGCCTAGAAATGTGCACTTTGTTGCTGGTGAGAAATTACTTTTTGTTTCGTTGATTATAAAGCCGAGACTTTGTAATAATTTTTTAGAGATTAATAGGTTGCGTTCGCAATCACTGTATGTTTGTCCCAATAAAAATAAGTCATCGAGATAAATTGTGGATAAGAGGCCACACATGCGCAGAAGTTTAATGACTGGTTTCATAATTTTTGTGAAAGTATATGGAGCGGTGTTTAAGCCAAATGGTAGGACATTAAATTCATAGATTTTGCCTGACCAGTTGAATCTTAGGTATTTTTTTGAGTCTGTGTGCACCTTAATTAAAAAATATGCATCTTTTAAATCCAGTGTTGCCATGAAGCAATTGCTGGTAACTAATTTAATCGCTGTGCGTAAGTCTTCAAGTTTGAAATGATCAGTTTTAATGAATTTGTTTAATTGTTTTAAGTTCAATATAAATCTAAATTTACCATTAGGTTTAGGTCGAAGAAATACTGTTGAAAGAAACTGATTCCTATCGGGACAACATTCAGTAATGGCCCCCATGTTTAATAGGTCGGTTATTGCCATATTGAATTGACTTTTCTCAATGTCGGTGTATTTGCCCACTATTGGTTCGTGTTTCTGTACAGGAGGACAAGAGAATTTAATTCTGTAACCGTTCACCCATGATAGTATAGTGGGATCATCGGTAATGAGCGCCCACTGTTTATAGAATAATGAAAGTCGACCGGCATACTTTACCATGTTTAACGACGTCCTGAGGGTTTCGGCGGAGGTTGCGACGGCTTCGACGAGTTGAAGTGCGTCGGGTTCTGTGAGTACCGGCCCTGTCGTGGAGCTGTCGTGCGAGGAGCAGGCCCGCGGCTCCGTTGTGGTCCCTGTTGTTGCCTGCGAGCTGGGACCGGAGCTTTGTAGTTTAAATTTCCCGTTGTGTTTTGTGGGTAAGGTCTGGTTTGGGTTTTTATTTTTAAATCTGAGCCTGATTTAGAGACCGTTTTTGCGGTTTTCAGTGTTTCGCTGAGATTTTCACCGAAAAGATATTTGTCTATTTTTGTATTAGTTAAGTGCTCTCGGAGGTCCTTTTTTATTGTGCTCATTGCTAGATAGCGTCTGGTGACAGATTCGGCGTGCTGTATATCGCATAAAATACGAGTAACGTCCATTAGTTTTAAGGCTTGAGCTATCCCTGTCTTTAGAATTTAGCTCCTGATTGAGTACACCAGCTAACCCAGAGATTGCTGATGCAAGCTGTTTCTGGCGCGATTCTATGCCTTTATCACGTTTTATTGTGATTTCAGATAGTGCCGCTTTTATTTCGGCGTTTACGAGTGGCGCAGCAAATTTTGTACTGTTTGCAGGTATTAGATATTTGCTGCATAGTTCTCTGCGGGTTTCCTTAGTCAGCCCATCAGTCGCAATATGTTGGAGGCGATTTGCAAGTTCTTTGTGAATATCTCTACCATATTCTGTTACAGAAGATGGGTCATCACCCAAGATATCTAAGGCAACGCTATCAAGTGTGTCGATGGTGCCAGCATCATTTTCAACCGTTTGAGTGACAGGTTCGATTTCAACCGATGGCTCGGTTTGAAGGTCAACAGTTGGCTCTATTTCGGTCGTTGGTGTGGGTATTATAAATTCTTGAATGTCTGGTTGAAAGGGTGTATCTAATTTGGGTGAGCTTGAGCTGTCCAGTATATCCCGAACTGTAAAAACGGGAAGTACAGGTCAGTAGATTTTTTTTTTTTTTTACTAAAGTAGGCAGTATATCAATATATACCTATGGCAGTATATCAATATATTTGGTTATAGAATTGCCCTGGTGGGCACGGTAAGCACCACAGGGGTCAGTCCCAAAGACCTGCCCTTTTTTGTGAGAAACCGTTTATAATGCCTTGAATAACAGTCCCGAAGACTGTTTTGGTAGGCTATGTGAGATTATGCCATGGTGGCATGGTCTATTACACAACAGATCAATCCCAGAGATTAATCTTAACTGTGTAAGACCTTAAAAGTATCAATGATATGTGTATGTATATAGGAGAATTGTTCCAGTTCTGTAATGGGTTAGTACTCACTAATACTACTTAATTGGCATGGAAAATGTAATGTTTCTTTTTTTTTTTTATGTGTTAATATGTACTAGACAACCATGTTCGGTATTTTATATGGCGAAAAATAGAAGTATTCAGGTACTTACTTGCTTGTTCATCGGAAGCGGGTGCTGAATCATGAGAACTGCTATCACTGATACGACGCCGTCGCATGCGTTTTAATTTTTTCTCCAGCTTTTTTATCTTCTTACTTATACTATCTAAATCGTTATCGGAATTCTTCCTTTTTGGCATTTTTGCACTAAGAAAACTTAACAACCGTTAGTATAGACAGTGAGACGTGCGCAGTGGTCGAGCACTGAAACGTGAATGAAGCTACAATGTGAGACAACCGAATAAGAAATGTCAGGTACCTTCAAAAAAAAAAAAAATTAATTCATTCATTAATACCTACACATTTCAGTGCAAAGTGGTGTCACTTACGTGTAATTACATATATTCTATTACTTTACAGGTTACTAATCTCGAGGACGAAGCACGAGTATAATCGGGGTATTTAAATATTCTAATATTGCTATACGATAACATGAACCGTCAAATTTAGTTTTCTTTAATATATTTTTAACTGTTTGTATGGAGCGTTCTACTTGACCATTTGATTGTGGATATCTAGGTGATGAAGTTACATGTTTGAAGTTCCAAGATTTTGCAAATTTTTTAAAAACACTAGATGAGTATTCTGGTCCGTTATCTGACATAACTACTTCTGGGATGCCTAAACTGCTAAACATATTTTTTAACTTATTGTTGGCGACAGCTCCTCAGTGAGAGCAGTGGACTGTATCGATGGTGGGATTAGAAAGAAACGGTTGTCTCTTGAAGCCTGTTTATTCTCTCCACAGAAGTTTCACAATTGAGTTATAACCGTATTCGATGTTACATTCAAGTTTCAGCCGCTGTAGCTCAGACTGTATGGCGTCTATAGGAAACTACCGCGACTGACTTTACAATAATAACGGACTATAACTGCCGTCCGTACTGTGTTCGATTATGACAGCCGTCGGCATATAACAATCCGACTATGACTGTCTGAGTCCCTCTATTATAACAGTATTATGACTCCATTATAACTATATTACGACTAACTCGATATTTTTTTTTTTCCGGACTACTCTAATGCTGTTGGCCGTAGCTGGCCTTTACAGCTTCACCGGACGTTATGGGGCGAGTGCAGATGGCACTCCAAACCCGCGGAAGGACTTATGGAGCGGCTGAAGGCCAACTCCTGCCCGACGGATACGACTTTAGTCTGAGGGCACCACTAGGGGTTCGAACCTCGGCTCAGGCCGTCGTAATTTCGATCCCCGTTTGAATTGGACGGGGGATCGATCGGAGGGGCGCCCGGGGGCGCCGGTGTGGAGCGCCCGGGCGCGCGCAGGCGCCCGGTTGAATGCGCGATATTGTGTGTTTGAGGTCGTCGTCTTCGCCGGCGAGGACGGTGTCGTGTGTGTGTGTAAAAGTGTGGTCGGGGTGGAACGGGTGGGCCCGTGGGGAGGTTACCTGCCGTTATGGGGTCGTCGGGGTCAATGAGAACGTGCCTCGGGCGACGTTGTCGCGTATGTCGGATATTACTCCTCGGTGCGTAGTCGACCGCACTGACTATAAGCGGATTAGGGTGGGATTGGGCAGAGTCGAAGTAGCGTCGAGACGCTTCCTTCATAAACTGCTTGATGGAGGGCAGATTAAGATCGCGGTGGAGATCTACGCTGCGAACGAACCACGGCGCACCGGTGGCTCGACGCAGAAACCTATTCTGAATGACCTGCAGTCTGTTGATTAAGCAGTAGGGTATGTGGGCGAATACGGGACTAGCGTAGGTCATGATGGGACGGATGCAAGCCTTGTATAATGTCAGCTTGTTACGAAGCGACATTTTACTGTGCTTGTTAATAAAAGGATAGAGTCGCCCTAGTATAAAGGCGGCTCGGTCGCGGACACGCTTGATGTGAGGACGAAACGTTAGTTTCCTATCTAGGGTGACGCCGAGATATTTCGTTTTCGAAACCCACGGGATGTTTTGGCCGAATAGTTCGATCGGGTGATTCATAGAGTCGAATTCCCTGCTAAAGTACACTGCTACACTTTTTTCGGGATTGACTTCTCTAACTCGATACAAAAATTCCTCGCCTTATATATGGGAGGTATAGACTGTAGTGGGGACTACAGTCCTTACAAAATTCTTACTGGCAATAAACCAAACCTTATTTCTATCAGACAATGCACAACGTTATACAACTTCATAACAATATCTTTGCACATTGCCGAAATTCCCTTACTTCTTTATTCTCACAAACTAACAGTTACTCATAAAGAATGCATTGCATTTTACAACTCTACCCAAGAATATTTAACATTGGTGCAATAACCAATTTCCTTGTCTAATTACAATGCACTGTAAACACGGATTGGACAATATTCATAAAGACATGAATTACCGTGTTCCGTCCGTTAGTCTACAATAAGAATATGTTTACAATAAGAAACCCTACGGTCATCATAAACCCGATGGCTAGAAAATAGTAACGGTGTTATCTTATCACAAAAGGCCAACAAATATTCATTGTGTTTATAAACAATGAATGCCAAATGAACGCTGGTACCCAAACAGATGTTCAACCGTTATCGTAGTTTTAAACAGTGAATCGATGTCTTATTCTAAAACAGCACTTTTAAAAACTAATATTATTTCTAAGTTATTGTCCAATTTCAACACACAACTTATTGTCTACCTAATCTACACAAATATTATAGGTGCGTCGCGACGCCGCTTATATGTGTCGCCTGTCGTCAATACTTATGTACTATAGTTTCCGATGTCATTGAATGTAATGAGCATATTTCTAAATATTTACTGTAATAATCAATTACAATCAGATACGATTTTCCTCCAAAATGAATATCTATTCCAATTTTATACCAGGATCTCAGAGGTTTCATGCGGAATAAGTGGTTCCTTTGTATTTATTTTTTTAAATGTGAGTCTTGTAATTGGGTAGACATATTAGGCCAAAACATTATTTCGCGAGCCCTTAATTTACATTTTTCTAATCCTAAATGACCCGCATGAATTTTTTTAGCATTTCATGCCGCAGGTTATGTGGAATTAAAATCTTATTTCCTTTCCATATCATGCCAAAATTTACTACTAATTCGTCTCTAAAATCCCAGTAAGGCCTGATGGAATCCTCTAATAACTTTCTATTACTAGGCCAACCATTCTTTATAACTTTTATTATTTTTTGTAACGTTTGATCATTCTTAGTATTTTGTTGTATTTGTAAAAAATTTGTATCCGTTAGAGGATTACTGGCTGCGATACAACACACTTGCGCTTGGGCGGCGAGGTGGTCACGTGAGTGCGATATGGAGAGGTCCGCTACCACGGGAGCGACTGCCCGCGACAAGGCATCAGCAATATATAAATATTTCCCTGGTTTATATATGAGTTTGAATGTGAATGGTTGCAAACGTAACAACATTCTCTGTAAGCGCGCTGGGGCACTCGACAATGGTTTATTTATTATACTGACTAATGGTTTATGGTCGGTTTCAACAATGACGTCTGATCTACCATATATATAAGTATAAAACTTCTCGCATGCAAAGACACAGGCATATAATTCCTTTTCTATCTGAGCATAGCATTGTTCTGTTTTAGTTAACGACTTTAATGCGTAACATACAGGTGAATTATCTTGTAATAAACATGCGCCTAATCCATTTTTGCTGGCATCTACGGATATAACTACAGGTTTATCTATACAGTAATATTTGAGAACGGGGGGTTTATAAGACATCGTTTAATCTTTTCAAAACATTCATCATGCCTATGGTCCCAGTGCCACCCGATATCTTTCTTTAACAACTCACGTAATACATATGTTTTTTCTGAAAATTGTGGAATAAACTTACTCACATATGTAGCTAATCCCAAAAATCGTTCGACATCTTTTTGATTTTTAGGGGTAGGCATGTTTTTAACAGCCATCGCGTGTGACTCATCGGCCTGTACACCATCACGAGTTATTTTATGACCTAAGTATGTAATTTCATTTAACCCTATTTTACACTTTACCTTGTTTAGTTTTATATTAATTTCTAAACATCTTTTTAACACAGCGCGTAAACGCTGGTCGTGGACCTCTTTTGTATCACCAAATACAAGGAGATCGTCGACGAATAGAATCACTCCTTCAAGGTCGTCAAAATGCTCACTTAATTTTTTATGAAAAATTTCCGATGCGGAAGAGATACCAAAGGGCATACGTAAAAATTTATATCTCCCGAATGCTGTATTGAATGTACACAGATCTGTACTGCTTTCATCTAGTTTGACATGCCAGAATCCGTGTTTTGCGTCTAAAGTACTAAAGAATTTTGCACGTGATAATTTATACGTTATGTCTTCTAAAGGGTAACCTAAAATGTTCACGTTTAATAGCTTTATTTAACTCTTTGGGATCTAAGCAAATGCGTAAATCTCCATTAGGTTTTCTGACAACCATCATGCTATTTACCCAGGCGGTAGGTCCTTCTACTTTGGCTATTATATTTTCATTTTACATTTGCTGCAATTTATATTTTATTTTGTCTTTTAAAGCAACTGGTACCTTTCTAGGGGCATGTACGACTGTTTGTACTTTTTCATCTACTTGTATTTTATAACAACCCGGTAGGCACCCCAATCCCACAAATAAGTCAGGAAATTCTTCTAATATATTTTTACAGTTACTGTTACTGCTAGTATTTAACATTAAAACCCGTTTTATTGTTTGTAATTCCTCACACGCTTGTCTACCCAAAATTGGAGAGGAATTTGTATCGACAACTATAAAGGGCAATATGTACAAGTTATTTTTGTACATTATTTTCATATAACACTTTCCTATCACTGCAATATTGCTACCAGAGTATCCCTGTAATTTAATAGATGTTTTCACTAATTCATGTTCTGATATTTTAATTTTTCTTAGATATATTCTAGGTAAAACATTAACATCAGCCCCGGTGTCCAATTTAAAAATAATATTTACGTTATTTATTTTTAATTCTACAGACCAACTACTATAACAATTATTATTTTGATTTGTTACCTGATCGCTGGAGGCCTCCTGTATGGCGTACACCCGGCACATTCTCGAATAATGATTCATCTTACTACAGTTGTAACACCTGTGCCCAAACGCTGGGCATTCATTCCATCCATGAATTCCACCACATTTTCCGCATCCGTTAGCATTTTTTCTGTCATTCATGTGTCGCTGTCTTTGCTGCCGTCCGCTAGAGGATGATTGGTTACGAAGATCGCGACGCTGGTACGAATCCCGTTCAAATTTGCGATCCCTCCGTTCGTTAATTGTTTTACCATCAGCGCCTGCCTGGTGTTTCATTCCCGACCTCCGATTTTTAATTCTGTTCAACATAAGTGCTTCATTGTGTTTCATGCCTTGTAATCCGTTATTGATTTCATGTACATTATATTCCGTATTTTCTGTCTTTATGTTGGTCGCTTGAACACGTGACAATTCAGCCAATTTGCAAACATCCACGGCTTTGGATAAAGTTAAATCTGGTTGTCTTAGTAATCTCTCCCTCATTGCACCATTCCTGATCCCACATATTAATCTGTCCCGCACGAGATCACTACACAAATCTTTAAATTCACATTTTGCTGCCATTTTGTTCAATTCAAATACGTATTGCTCAATTGATTCCATTTCTTCTTGATCTCGTGTAAAAAAATATGTCGCTCAACAGTTAAGTTTTCCCTGGGTAAAAATACCTCATCAAATTGTTTTAATACGTCATCCACCGTTTTATACTCTCCAGAAAACTGTTCATATATTTCTCGGCATTTTTCACCTATAATGTGTAACAGTATGTTAATTTGTACTCTCTTCTCTTTTTTATTCAATTCGCAGGCCTCAAAATATACCAAAAAAGCCTTTTTCCATTTCTCCCATTCTTTGCTTACGTTTCCCGATGTGACGTTTAGTAGATTATTCTCGAATCGAAACGGTTGAGGCGGTTGTAATATGGCTTCCATATTTCACAAGTAATTATCTGTCCCACACAATAATCACTGTTGTCTGCGTTACTATATTGTAAGAACAACTAATAACACTTAACTTTATGTTATTATTCCGACTGCACCATGTTATGTATGTTTTTTATGTATATAATAATATAGGATGCAAAGAGGACGTGACTCAAAGACCAGTTGCTAGTTGGGACTGCCTTTATTGTTGATTCAGCCTACCCGACATTTACTTTATAATATATTTTATAATAATGCATAATTACTTACAGTACGGGTTAAACATCTCCCTGCTCCGTGGTTGACAGATGAGATCAGGGCTCTGCAGGTTAAAAAAAATAAGGCCAAAGCGAAGTTCAGATCCAATCCTGAGAAATATCGTGAATATTACATTCAAGCAAGGAATCTCTGCAATAGGGCTTGTAGGCATGCTCAACGTCGCCACATTCACAAATCAGTAGAGAATGGTGATCCAGCCAAAGTCTGGAAATTTCTCAGAACATTGAGAGTTGGGAAAGCTCAAAATTTGACAAACTGCGATTTAGACTTCGAAAGCCTTAACAGGCACTTCTGTTCTTCCGTTGACTTCGACAACAATGATAAATTAAGCACACTAAATGTTCTTTCCACTTTGTCAACTCCTGATATTTCTTCCTTTTCTTTTACTCAATTTTCCGATTGTGATGTTAAGAGAAACATATTTGCTGTATCGTCGAATGCCATCGGTAATGATAACGTCAGTCGTGATATGATAATTCCTGTCCTTGATATCATTCTTCCAACCTTTACTTTTATCTTAAATTTTTCTATATCATCTGCCATCTTCCCGACCTCTTGGAAAGACGCGCTTATAATTCCTCTCTCCAAAACCAAAAACCCGCTGAATTTTTCAGACTATCGACCCATTTCCATTCTTCCATTCCTCTCCAAAGTTTTAGAACGGCTTGTACATAAACAAATATACAATTTCCTTTCTACAAATAATCTTCTAAATCCTCTTCAATCTGGTTTCCGTCCTGGTCATAGTACGACTACAGCTCTAATCAAGATTACCGATGACATTCGACTTGGTATGGACAAATCGCAGCTGACAGTGCTAACATTATTGGATTTCAGTAATGCGTTCAATACCGAAGACTTTGACATCTTACTCAGTTTGCCAAGTACTCTTAACATATCTCCAACGGTGATTGAATGGTTTCGTACTTACCTGTATGGGCGCCGGCAGCGTATTCGTATTGATGATATTAGTTCATCCTGGTGTACAACGACTGCGGGCGTACCTCAGGGTGGCGTATTATCTCCTCTTCTCTTCACTTTATTTATCAATTCTATCACACTTCATCTTCGTTCATCCTACCACCTCTATGCAGATGACCTTCAAATTTATTCACAAGCTGATCTGCCTAATATTAGCGATGCTATTCACGATATAAATCTGGATCTCGCCTATATATCTGACTGGAGCAAAGCTTATGGCCTTATATTAAATCCTAAAAAAACACAGTGTATAATTATTGGAAGTTCGTATTTTTTTCTAGATTAGACTTCAATCATCTACCACCAGTTACCTTTGATGGCCATGACATTAATTATTCCGTTCAGGTCAAAAATCTTGGAATTCTTTTTGATGAAAATTTGTCTTAGTCACCACAAATTTCACAGTTGAGTCGGAAAATGTTTGCAGCCGTCGGAAGCATTAATAGGTTGCGGAACTTCCTACCAGTGGATACCAAAACTGCGCTCGCAAATTCCTTGTTACTTCCAATCCTAGATTATGCGGATTCCTGCTATGTAAATCTCATTGAAGAACAATTAAATAAACTTGAGCGACTCCAAAATATGTCCATACGATTCATATTTGGTCTCCGTAAGTATGACCACATTTCCAATTTTCGCAATCAACTCAAGTGGTCTCCCATTCGTCTTCACAGGAATTTTCACATACTATCCCTTCTTTACACCATTCTTTTCCATCCCTCTACTCCAGAATATCTAAAAACAAATTTTTTATTTCACTTTAAATCCCCGGTTCTGCTTTGCGTAGCACCAGAAGCCTTTGTCTGAACGATCCCTGCTCACTCCTCTACATATAATTCCAACTCTTTCACTGTCCAAGCCATTCGCCTTTGGAACTCTCTACCACTCTCCATTCGATCTGCTCAATCTCATTCAATATTTAAAAATCGTCTAAGGTCTCAATATCTGTCCCTATAGCTAATTTTTTTCCTATTTAACTCTGAAATCTTCCAATATTTTGTATATATGTTGTATATTTATTTATATATATATATGTATGTCTATTAATTCGTTTGATAATTATAGTGTCTTGTGTGTGCCATCTACCTCTTCTGTGTATGTTAGTCCTATCTTGCAGGTTGTCTGTAAGAAATTGCTTATAGCGATAAGACCGCCTTTTGTTCATAATTTTCTATTTATTGTTTTTTTTTCTTATTGTATTTCTTCTATGTGCACAATAAAGAGTTTATTATTATTATTATTATTATTATTATTATTATTATTATTATTATTATTATATTTTCATAAATGTACTGCGAGGCAACGGTGAGGATATTTAATTCTTTAAAACATTGACGTAATGACTCTCTCGAACCCATACCATAAATGGCTCTCTGTTTGTGATGTTTGCTCTGCTCAGGTTTTCCACAGGAATTTTATGTGCTCTTCAATGAATTTTGTATTTTTTAAGATTATAAAATTAATTTATTATGGTAATAGAAAGTATGACATTGATATTATGGAAAAGAAAATAGGCTACGTGACGTCGAATCGGATTGTCGAATCGGAATGTCGAATCGGAATGACTCAACGGTCACCCATCCATCCGCGAGTCCCCGCCTCTTGCTCATTCGCAGGTTACCCGCGATTGGCCGATTAATTAACGATTGATTGATTGATGCGTAGACATGCCGCCGGCCTTGGAAACATCCAGTTTCTAACAGGAACCTGTAGTCGCAGCCTGCTTGACATCAGCTGGAACGGTCCTCTTCATTGAGTAGAGGTAGTGGACATATTCGTGGGAAAACTCGTTGAATCTCGCCGGTCGCTGTTCGAATAGTGGCAACGCGTGAAATGGCATCCTTGCCTGTGTGTGTTTTTAATACTCGTCCCAAACACCATTTCAATGGAGGCAGATTATCTTCCTTATAAGAACTAGAGTATTTGGAAGTATAGTATCCTTATTTGTCTGCCATTTAGTTCTCTTCTGAAGCTCCGAAATGTATTCCTTGCACCAGCGGTTCCAGAAAGTCTGCCGCATGTGCTCGATGCGATCATAGCGAGGAAGCCGCTGAGTAGCCATGTGAGATATGTCTTGACAGGCAGGCGCTGTGAGCGGACGGCCGATCAAGAAATGAGCAGGAGTAAGAGGGAGCAGGTCATTAGGGTCTATGGATAAAGGTGACATAGGACGAGAGTTGAGGATAGCTTCTATTTGTGCCAATAATGTACTCAATTCCTCGTAAGTTAGATTAGCATTGCCCGCAACACGACGAAGATGAAATTTGCTATTTCGAATTCCTGATTCCCAAAGCCCCCGAAATGAGGCGAATAAGGGGGAATAAATGAAAATTTAATTGAATTATTAGTAGTGAAATTGACAATATCTTGTTCATTATGAAGTAAGAACTTTGTGAATTCTTTTGCAGCCCCTATAAAATTCGTCCCGTTATCTGAAAAGATTTCTGAAGGTTTCCCACGTCGCGAGATAAACCTTTTCAAAGCCAGTAAGTACGCTTCAGAACTGAGACTTATGACCAACTCTAAATGTATAGCGCGTGTAACAAAATATACGAACAAACAGATGTAACATTTTTCTAATTTTGCACCTCTTCCTTTGCGGTTCAAAATAAATAATGGCCCAGCATAATCTACGCCGCAACGAATAAACGGATAATCTGGTTATATTCTTTCTACAGGTAAGTTACCCATTTGCACTTGTAAAGATTTAGCTTTCATTCGTACGCATTTAACACAAGAGTGAACTACTTGTTTAGCGAGATCGCGACCTCTAAGTGGCCACCAACTCTCTCTAATTGTGGCTAATAATAATTGCGGCCCTGCATGGAGAAGAACTTGATACTGGTGATGAAAAATAAGCCGAGTAAACTTATGTTTCGAGCATAACAACAACGGATGTTTTTTGTTATATGAAAATGATTCAGAATTTGTTAATCGGCCACCTACTCTAATCAAATCATATTCATCTAAAAATACGTTTAAACTGGAAATATTGCGTGTACATTTTAGGGGACGATTATTTTTTAAATCACTATACAATTCCGTAAACGATTGTTGTTGTGCAATACGTGTCAAATTTCTAGATGAACTATTCTGTTCATTAACTGTTAATGAACCTAAAATATGTTGTGTTTTTATTTTATTATGACAATTATTAACGAAACGCAAAATATACGCTGTGGTAAGTAATAAACGATTATAATTAGAAAAACGCTCAAAAGGAAAACAATACGACTGTGTTTGACTTACTAGTGTTATTTTATTATGTTTTAATTCCGGCAAATCATCACATGTATCACAAATACTATATAAATTACATTGTAAATTAGATTCCCGCAAAAAAACCGGTCCGGTCCACCACATATCAGAACACTGTAATACATCGAGATGTACCCCGCGCGATAACAAATCGGCCGGGTTTTGCTTGCCGGCAACGTGCAACCACGATGAGTCACCCGTTAACTCATTTATCTCAACTACTCTATTTTGTACAAAGGTCTTAAGTGTGTTCGGTGACATGCGAAGCCAACCTAGTACAATAGTCGAATCGGACCAGAAATGAATTTTATCAAATTTTAATGTTAATGAATTTACGATTTTTTTATATAACCTTGCGCCTAACAATGCTCCACATAGTTCTAGTCGCGGCACGCTTATCGTTTTAACCGGTGCCACTTTACTTTTAGCACACAGTAAACGAACTGTTACCTGGGAATCATTTGCAACAGTGCGCACATAAGCGCAAGCACCATATGCATCTTGTGATGCATCTGAAAATATATGTAATTCTGTCTCACGAATATTCTCGCCTTTCACGTGACGTGGAATTCGTATTTGTTATAAATAATTTAGTTTATTAAGAAAATTTTGCGAATCGTTTAAAATATTTTTAGATACTGGATCATCCCAATCTATTTTACAAAGCCATAATCTCTGTAATAATATTTTTACTAAAATTGTGGTTGGTGCCAACAGCCCTAACGGATAAAACATTTGTGATATGGTAGACAGAATAGTACGCTTAGTTACATGATTAATGTTCTGATGATACCTCGTTGTGAAGTATAATTCATCAATATGGTATTACCACCCTAACCCTAATGTCTTTGTGTGACAGTTCTCACCTAATGTCAACTGTCTTGAGGGAAATTCTGATTGTATATTTTCCGAATTAAATACCCATTTTCTTAATGGGAAACAACCGGACTGTAACACTTTGGTAACGTCGTTATATATTTTTATCAAAGTGTCTTTATCATCATGTCCAGTAATTAAATCGTCGACGTAAAAATCATCATTAATAACGCGAGAGATAATTTCATTGTTGCACTCTGACGCGAGTTGTTTCAAACATCGAATACTTAGATATGGCGCGGACGCCGTGCCGTAAGTAACAGTATTAAGCTGATATACACCGAGAGGATCATTAGGATTTTCTCTCCAAACAATCAATTGTAAATTTCGTTGATCGGTATGTACTAAGATCTGTCTATACATTTTTTCGACGTCAGCGCATGCAACATATTTATACTGCCGAAATCTCAATAAAACAGACATTAAATCATTTTGTAACGTCGGACCAATATACTGTATGTATATCGTTAAGAGACGTTCCCGAGGTGGTTTTAGCACTTGCATCGAATACCACCCTTAGTTTAGTAGTAGTACTCTGTTCCCTAAAAACGCCATGGTGAGGTAAAAAATAACAAGGTGAATTATAATTGAAAATGCGACTCATGTGTCCCAAACTTAAATATTCATTCATAAAATCGCAATACATTTTTCTATCACTAGGCGCGCATCGCTGTAACTTGCGTTCAAGTGCAAGAAACCGGTTCACAGCTGTGTGATACGAGTCGCCCAGTTGATGAACAGATGCACTCAGTGGAATGCGCACGGAAAAACGACCCTTATCATCGCGTATGGTCGATAGGTTAAATAAATTTTCGCATGCTTCTTCATTCTTACTTAATTTATTTATAGTGGTGATTTACTCAAGCTCCCAAAATCGTCTAAGCTGTGTGTCAAGTGAGAAATTGCACTGAACTCGATTAATGCGCGAGTTATAATTATGTACAGATCCCGAAATGATCCAGCCTAGTCTCGTATTTTGTAAATAAGGTCCCGTTGGTAAACGAATTAAACCGTCATTCAAAAGATCCCAAAACGTATCCTCTCCGATTAAGAAGTCAATTTGACCACATAAATAAAAATCGGGATCGGCGAGTTGAATGTTATCGGGTATTTGAATATTGTGATTGGCTCCTAATGACGGTAGGTGTGCTGTTATGCGAGGCAGAACCAAGCAGTTAAGGCGCGCGTTATATTTACTAGTTTTAGATCTCAACTGAACTTCGCATGATTGAGTCGATTGCGTAACACAATTGCCTACACCTGTGACTTGAACAGTGGACTGTATTAATGGAATGTTTAATTTTTTGCATAATGAATCGGATATAAAGCTGTGTTGACTCCCGTTATCTAAAAGCGCTCGAATTGTGTGATATTTATTTATTTTTTTTTATTTATTAGGTCTACAAAACTGGATGTCTTACATAGTACATAACTTAATACACATAAAACAAACTATTTAAGTAACACATCCTTCTAGATGTAGACACAGCATGCATAACTTAATTTTTACACACACAAAATGACACTATACAATAATAATTTGCATTAATAGAGAATTATTTTATAAAGCTTTCTTCTATTTCAAGAAAATTACAATTTAATGTCCGTTTAATATTACTGACTGATGCACTGAAAATATCAAATATGTGTCTGACATTATTGTAATTCTCACACATTCGATATACCGGGGAGTATTTGCCATAGTTAGTTCTACACTTGGGGAGATTAAAAGTTTTTCTATTAAGCAGTCTGCTACATGATCGTGGAACTACTATACCAATATTTTGTAGAATATCAGGGCAATCGACTATTCCGTGTAAGATTTTATATAAAAGTACCAATTCAGATGTTTCCCGACGTCTTGAAAGGGATATAATTCCATAATATTTGAGTCTAGAGTTATACGAGGTAAGATGTTTACATTGATTATCCGAGAAAGCAAGATGGTAAAGAATTCTTTTTTGTACTTTCTCTAATCTCTATTGTGAACCTGGTACTTAGGATTCCAAACGGGGCTACAATATTCAAGAATACTCCGTACAAAACTATTATAAAACAGAATGGCTATTTCAGAGCATTTGAAAAAATTATTTTGTCGTACTATAAAACCTGTAAGTTTAATACCTCTAGGTACTATTGCGCTTATATGTTCGCGGTAGTCTAGTTTTTTGTCTAGTATCACTCCCAAGTCATTCAGCTGAGATACTTCTTTAAGTTGAACGCCATTAATGTTATAAAAGGCTTCTATTGGCTTTCTTTTTCGCGAAAATTTGATGTGTGCACATTTAGATACGTTGAGAACCATGTTATTGCAAGTACACCAATCAGAGACAGCATTAATGTCGTTTTGTAGGCATTTGATATCGTCCACCGATTTAATGATTCTATAGATTTTAAGATCGTCAGCGTAAAGCTTATATTGTGACGTAATGCATTCACTAAGATCATTAACGAAAATCAAAAAGAACAAAGGACCCAAATGGGAGCCTTGAGAAACGCCTGAAAGTACTACTCTTGATTTAGACTTGAATCCGCGTAGCATAACGAGTTGCGAACGATTTCTTAGGTAGGAATCGCACCACCTCAACAAAGACCCACAGTTACCAGCGTGTTCTAATTTATTAATGAGTATATCGTGGTTCACGACATCAAAAGCCTTGCTAAAGTCAGTGTAAATTGCATGTACCTCATAACCCTCCTCAAGCGCAAGTAAAATATCGTTTGTGTAACTTAGTGAATTGGTTGTTGTAGATTTTCCTGGCCGAAAACTGTGTTGATGGGGATCTATGGTGTGTTTAAGGTGAAAGTATATTGTTTTCTGGATGAGGGATTCGAAAAGTTTGGGTATGGCTGAGAGTATTGAAATTGGCCTGTAGTTACTAATAACGTTTAGATCTTCTTTTTTGTGTATTGGGGTGATATGTGCTAGTTTCCATAGGGTGGGGAAACATCCGTTTGACAATGACTTATTAAAAATAATTGTTAGTGGAGATGCAAGTTCTATTGCACATTTCTTTAAGAAAGTGGGAGGTATACCATCGGGCCCCGCTCCCTTCGTATGGTCTATAGCCTTAAGGGCCTCCAACACTTCTTTCACAGTAATGCAATAGTTGCTAAGATTAGTACTGTTCTGTTTTAAAGTTCTGATACTAGAACATGGAGGTTTGCGAGTATCGTATGTGGAATGAAAGTATTGAGAGAAGAGTTCACTTATGTCCTGACCACCTTGAACAACTTGTGCGTCTAGAGACATTTCATCAGGAATTAAAGAACTATTTCGTTTCATATTATTTATAAATGTCCAGAAATATTTAGTATTTTTAATAATATTTGTTTTGGTAGTCGACTTAAACTTATTTAGATCTTCAGTGAGCATTTTATCGCAACGCGAGCGGAGCATATTGAATGTTAATCGATCTAAAGGATTATTATGTTTTTTAAATTTTTTATGACAATTCGCTTTTTCTTTTAGACACTTAATTAATGAAAAGCTAAACCAAATTGGGTATTTATTTTTACTTTTTCTTGTCAACGGTGTGTGATTAGTAATTACGGGCATAATTAGGCTATAGAATATATCTACCATTACGTCCACATCACTGATTTGTTCCAAATGTGCAAACCAGTCTATTTTTGATATTTTTATTTATTTTTTTTATTTATTTAACTTTAATGCACAAAAACAATGTGTACATATGGCGGACTTAACACCATGCGGCGTTATCTACCAGTCAACCATGAGTGGTGCAGAGAAAGATTGTTGGCGGTGCACTAATATAAATGAGTAATGTCAAAAAAAAAAAAAAGATATATATAAATATAAAGCAAAATATTTTAAATATAAATTTCAATAAAAATTAATAATAATAATAAACATACATAAATAAATGTATAAATATAAACATAAATATATAAATATTATATATAAATAAATACATAATTATCTGATAATCAAATTATAAGTAGAGCCTCAAGTTGAAAGTAAGAAAATATATATATATATAAATATAGAGAGAGAGCTATAGGGAAATAACAGAAAGATGTGTAAAAGGTAGAAAGACAGTAAAAAAAGTTACAAATTTAAATAATGTTCCCGCAATTTCTGTTTAAACGAAATTTTACTCGTGGCGGTCTTGATATCAAGAGGTAAGTCATTCCAGAGTTTGATAGCCTGAACGGCGAAAGAGTAATGGATGAAGCCGGATAAATGAGCCGGGATATGAAGTAAGAATTTTCTGGAAGTTCGTAGAGAGCGATTGGTGTTGTCCCCATGGAAATGAAATTTATTACTAATGTATTCAGGATAATTAGGATCGTATAGAATTGAATATAGTGTGCATAGCATACGTATATTACGACGATAACGGATAGGGAGCCATTTAAGCTGAGAACGAAAAGAAGAGACATGATCGAATTTACGCAAATTAAAGATGAAACGGATAGAATTATTCAGAAGACGATCCAATTTATTTAGAAGATCAACGTTCATGTCAGAACAGCACACATCAGCATAATCAAGGGTGGGGAGGACTAAGGATTGGACAAGGAGGATTTTGGTACTTACAGGAAGGAAATTTTTTAGTCTGTATAAGTTACGTAGTGTAAGAGTGACCTTGCGACTTATCTCACCTACATAGTTATTCCAGCTAAGAGTGCTGTCCATTAGCAAACCAAGATTTTTGATTAGGGCACTGTATATGATTGGTTGATTGTTGAAAAGAACTGGAGGTAAATTGGAGGTATCAATTTTGTTGAGTTGTTGATTGCTTCCTAGAACTATTGCCTGACACTTAGATGGGTTAACGGACACTCCAAACCTCAAAGACCAATTACGAATATGTTCAAGATCAATATTCAGGAGGTCTATGGCAACACTAAGGTTAGACACAACAGCTGGAGACTATAACTGAAGATCATCCGCGTACAAATGGTAAGAGCATTTAAGATTTTTAGTAATGAAATCAATAAAGATAGAGAAAAGTAATGGAGATAAAATACCGCCTTGGGGAACTCCAGCGACAAGATCGCACCAATCCGATAGTGACTGATTGACACGGATAGGAGGCAAACCATTTAACAACTGATGATGAAATCCTAAGATGAGAAAGGATAGCGAGTAAGATATCATGGTCAACAGTGTTAAAAGCATTGGAAAAGTCGACTAAGACAATAACAGTTAATTTAGATTGCTCCATTCCATCCCTTACATCCTCAGTGACTGTCAATAGAGCAGTAGTAGTACTGTGTCCAGGGCGAAAACCTGATTGATAGGTGAAGAGGGAGAACAAAAGCTTTGAGCCAGGATGTGGGAAACTCGGAAGTAAGTAAAGAGAAATTGATGATGTGAGTAATGATAGGAAGCAAATGTTCAAGTAAGAGAATAATCATAATCCTACTCACATCATCAAAACCAATACTATTGGATTTGATAGAGGATATTATCTTGAGGACTTCATCATCAGTAACCGGTGAAAATAAAAATTCCTCTATAGGAAGTTTAGGCCACGAAGTAATCTCGGCTAATGTAGTTGATTTTTGAACTTCACACAAGGTGGTAACTGAGGAAAAATGCTTGTTTAAGTCGTTTAATGACACTACTGAAGGAAAATCATTAGACTGTTTGCACAGCCCAAGTGACTTGAGAAACTTCCATGTATTGGCCGAAGAGGAATTTTTAATATTCGTGTGGATATATCGGCGTTTGGCAGCTCTTACCATATAGTTACAGCGGTTCCGAGCAATTTTGAAAGTCCCCCAGTTCTATTCACAACGGTCCCTTTTGAAAGTCCTAAAGGCACGGTCACGTCTTCTCATGGCCATACGTATTCCACTAGTTAACCAGGGAGCTGGTTGTCTCTTAACCTTGACAAGGTGAGATGGTGCGTGTTTGTCCATGATTTGCAGAACTGAATTGTTAAACGCGGATACCTTGTCGTTAATAGAAGAGGCAGACAGCACATGTGACCAATCGGCGTCAATCGCATCCTTGCCCAGTAGAGTGGTATCAACTCTCGAAAAGTTACGTAGACGAAGTACGGCCGGTTTTGGTTTAAAACTTTTGATGTTGTAACAAATGTAAATAAGGTCGTGTCTGGAGAATTCTGATGCGGGAAATTGGCCATGCTTCAATACGGATTCAGGTGATGAAGTAAAAATGTGATCCAACCAAGTATCAGGAGAGTCTATGTTAGTGTGAGTAGGATTAAGAGGTAATACTGAGAGGCTCGCAGACTCCACGATACTACGCAATTTACGAGATCTATAAGTGTCCTGAAGCAAGTCAGTATTAAAATCACCCATAATAATGTGATGTGTGTGTTCCGCCATAACAGTCTCGAAAATAGACTCCACATCAAGGAAGTAATCTATGGAAGGAGGACAATAAACAACACCAAGAACGATCCCAATACCCCCGATATCAACCGCCACGAATAAATACTCAGCGCTGCCTGAGTGGGGTGAGCTAGTCATGATACTATAATTAAAACCACTGCGTAGATAAATGGCTACACCACCACCCCGCCTGTCAGTGCGATCGTTCCGTAACAGAATATAACCAGGTAAGCTTACATACGTGGAAGGTATAGAAGGTTTTAACCAGCTTTCAGACACCAGGATTGCATCAATGGTATTCGAGCTGAAAGTATTTAGCAGTTCTCCATGGTGCTGAGTTATACTTTGTGCGTTAATGTGGCAAATATTCAGGTTACGGCGCGCACTAACGAGTTCGTTGCTGAGATAAGCAGACAGGGAAGATTCAAGAAGTGACTCCTCAAGACACTCGAAAGATCCACTAGAACTGTGGGCTGTATAAAATGAATCATTATCAGACATTTATGAATAAATACAGTAAAAAAAATACAAATATATATATATATATATATGAATATAAATACTACTATACTATAGATACAAAAATTCAAAATCAAGTGCAAGCGTATCGCCTTCAATGATGCAATGCACAAACCGCCGGCCAACTGCTATCATAAATTAAAAAATAACTGTAGGTTATAAGACAAGTTTACAATAATAATATGAAGTTCGAAAGAAATTAATACAGAAGTTAACATTCATAAATATCACATCTTCAAAAAAAAAAAAAACAGATCCAGTAATAAACATTAAGTACATAAAAAAAAAAACTTAAATCACTGTATGAGTTAGGTATCCGGTCACGAATTAACGCGCACTACACTGTATTCTACCATAGATAATATTTAAAACTAACTGTCATTGTCACCGACTGACGGATAAATTAACTCGATCGATGACAAAATATATATTGACAGATTGCTTGACAAAACAAAAACAGACATTACAATAAATCGATACAAAAAATTAGGAAAAAAAAAAAAAAAACAAGCACTATAGTGGGTAAATAATAAAAAAGAGATACATAAATACTACTGCTTCGTCTTCCCGGTGCGCCTAGAGCGCGCTCCTCCAGCAGTCTGTGAGGGTTTGACGGCGACATCAACAGCTTCCTTAAGCTTATTGGGGACGTCCGTGGTGACTAGCGCTGGCAAACTTGACTCAACTGTAATGCCCTCCAACATCTCCAAACTGGAAACACGTTGACGAGAACCAGCAGCTGTTTTAGCGTAAATAATGCCATTATGAGTCCACACCCTTGTAATACCAAGCTGCTTTCGAGCCTCCAGAAACAGTAGCTGTCTCCGTCGAGTCAGGAACTCAGAAAGGACAAACTGAGTTCCTTTTAATTTCGTCTTTTTAGCCCATATATCTGACCTCAGAGCAGAATTACATGGACGGAATACGATTGGCCTACATCGCCCCTCCGTGAATTTGCCCAAACGACGACAGCTAACTATATCAGCTTCACTAAGTGTAAGGCCCACACGGTTCTGTAGTAGCTTAACAACAGTGGTGGCCATGTTTTTATCACTGCTTTCTGGCACACCACTAATAAGGAGGTGTTTGCATCTGTGTCGCATCTCGATATCGTCATTAGAGGCAATAAGCTCAGAGATCTGTTGCCTAAGGAGTGTAAATATTGTGAGCATGAATTCTTTGAACTCACTGAATTGCTGCTGCAGCTGACTGACTGTAGGACTTGGAGACGAAGCGGCCTTCAGCTGGCTCTCAAACTCGGACATCTTCTTGAAGAGAGTGGTTTCCATTGATATCTGGATGGATGCAACATCTGCGATACTGGCCATGGTGTCCCGTAGTATGTTAAAGTGCAAGTTATAAACAGTAATGTTGAGTTATAAAAACTAGTGACAGTGGCAGGCGGGTTAGTGCAAATAATTAAATTGATCTAATGCATGTAAGTGGCTGCAAACACTGGATGGTAGAAATCAGTATATTAACTACCAAAAATAACTAAATTTATTTATTTATAAATAAATGTAATAATAAAATTCAATAAAATTGAGGAAGTGATATTTTACTAGACTGTACTATGCAACTACCCGCCAAAAAAAAAAAAAAAAGAACTAACTTTCTTCCCTAACAGCAGCATAATCTGTCTTATGAAAGTTATATGTTTTATGAAAGTTAAATTTTGGTCTTTTCGTTAACTTAATGTTTAGGGTAATATTGTGACGGTTCGCCTGGTATTCATTTTAGTTAACACCATATATTTTATAAAATTATGATAAAAGAAAATAATAATAATAATTGTTTAAAACAAACAAAACGAAAGAAAGAAATAGTTATTAGTAGATAATTTTAAGGGGGTCTTCCTATGTGACGGCCTGTTTTTTAGGGATATTTTAGGATTTTTTTTTCTACGACCAGTAAATATTTAGAGCTTCAAGTTTTTTATCATTTATTAACACATATTTGGACAGTATAAATATAAAATTTCAGCTAAAAATATTCAGTCAAACTAGAGTTACAGCGCTCTGAACACCCCCGCCTCGAAAAAAAGAGCTCCCACTTCCTCCACGATTCCGGCTGATCGGCTTATCTGAAAAAAAAAAAAACGGCGTTTTAATTTGTAGGCTTAAAAGCACGGAATGACCTATAATCAAATGAATATAAAAAAAATTGGATTTTTGATAGACATTTGAAATAAAAGTTGCAAATTAGGCGTTTTTTTTTTTTGTTTTTTGCTATAAAAAAATCGAAGTTTTGAAAATTTTCGATTGATAATAGTTCATTCCATGCGTTTACATATATTGAGTGTGCCCTGTAAATTTCAAGTAATTCGGTCCAGCCGTTTCTGAGATACAATGGAGGAAAGTTTGAAAAACACAGTTTTGAGAAAAACGCGTTTAAAGTTTCAAGTCCGTTAAAAACTATTAAAATATCAACTTACTCTCAATCGGCGATGCCTGGTCCATAGAGTATTCCTTCCTCTTCCTCGTGAAACTCTTTTAAAGCAGATTGTTCAGCTCTTGAGTCAATCCTGGCTTGTTTAACGACATCACTTACGCGCCGCTCAGAGCGTAAGATTCGCTTTTCATCCCGTTTCTCAACATACGCTTGGGGTTCACGAACAACAGGGCATCCCATAATCGACATAACTTTTAAAATACCTTGAAAACCTTCATTAAAGATAATAACTGCTAAGTAGCTAGCAATTTCAACAACTTTGGGACCAGAATGAAGATGTTTAGGAGCGAAAGTCCAAATCAAAGAATTCAAAGATTCGTTATTGTTTTGTGTCTCTGCTCCTAAACAACGAATTAATAATTCGTCTTTCGATAAATCTTCGAAAACCGGTTTGATATTTTCTTGGACTTGCGGAATTAGAGGTGGTTTATCGTGATGAAATTGGTCCAGTTCATTATTAGCTTCAGCCTTACGCCATTTACACCAACTGTCTTCGCCTTCTGGACAAAATTGATGCTGAGGGTTTTCATCAGAAGAACATTTGTGATAGTACGTTGCCCAAACTTCCTTTCTCATATCTTCAAGCGAATCTGGATGGCGTCGAATTGCTAATCCGTAGAATTTTGTAATTTCTTGGATAACTTTATCAGTAAGTTTACCTGCTCCTTTTCCTCCTATTCCTTTATTGGTTTCATCCTTTTTAACAGCCCGAAGTCGTGTTCCCATCCTCTTTTCTACGTGACCCACACATTCTTTTTTGTTACCGCAGTATCTCCATACGGTTTAGTATCTAGGATGCCCTGGAAAGTTTTGCTGTCACCGTCGCCAATGTATGTTAGATACTTTACGCCATATTTTTCTACAGACCTCAGAAACATTTTCGTGATGGCACTTATTTCCATTTTACCGGAACTTCCGGAATGGTTTATGGTGCATTCATCTACATGCGTTTCATACCACATCTCGTATTCTAAAGGATTTGTTTTTTTTTTTTTATTTTTCCACAAATTACATCCACCACAAAAACTACTCATGACCATGACATCTAAAACTTTCCCAGTGTACTTGCCGATCAACGTAGATACGCCGAGCAGAGATGAAAAGCCTCTTTTCTTCCAAGTACCGTCACCTGACACAATCAATTCATCCTGTGGTTTTCCTGATTCTTCATTCATAGTTTTTTCTTGCGTAACAGCGAATGCCAATAAAGTATCACACAGTGAAGATGTAGCAATATGAATGTTTTCCAGTAGTGCAGTATAAGTAGAATTTGCAACACCCGAACACATGTCTATAAAGCTACAGAAAAGATTTACTCCTTCTTGACCAACTCCCAATAATCGCATCGCAAATACAAACCGACGATTAACCTCAAATGCATTTCCGATCAACGGGCCTGAGTTTATAACTGTCTGTTTTTCACACTCACACGATAAAATAATTTTAAAGCCTAGGCCTCGGAAACTTGATCGCGAAATAGACACGTCACTTTTACAAGTTTTACATATAACTATTTCAGAGATTGCAGCAAATACAGAAACAAACTCCAAAATGCAATATGCGAAATTCGAAGCGATGGGAACATTCATGTTCATGTTATTTTTAAGTTTTTTGGCCGAAGCTGATGTAAATACCGTATCATTTTGGTGGGTAAAACGGTTTCCACTAAACTTTCTTTTTTTACTACGACCAGGATGAACATTTCCACTCGTACTTCCTTTCCGTCCACTCATTATGAAAAAAAATAATTTGTAGCTGTTGCTCTCTTCGAAGTTCAACCAAGACTAAAATAACTTCGGTAAAATATTATAACAATAGAAATTTCTGTTTAAGTCTGTAGAAACGTGTCTAAACTTGTATAAACAAATATATTAATAAAAGGGAGGCCAGGTATAAAGCCGACGGTACACAATAGGCCCGGTCTCTAACTGCCAACTCACCGCTCCGAACCGCTCTTTCTTTTACCTGCTGTATCTTTAAAACGACTTCGAATTTTCTAAAATCGCTTTACTACCGTATTCTAGACATGTTAATGTAATTATCATTCTGATAAACTCCATGATAATTAGGGGGTCGACTGTGACGGTTCGCCTAGTACTCATTTTAGTTTTACGTCATATTTTGCATAAAATGGGCGATAAAAGGAAATAACAAGAAAAATGTACATATTAAAAATATTCACTTCAAAAATTATACATACATAGAATAAATTAGCATATATTCCGTTATTTAATTGACAAAATAATTGTAGTAGAAGCATCGTCTTATTTGATAAATAAAATACATAAAATAAGTTAGATGTAAAATAGTACAAAATACTAAATAAAATCAATATTGTGTATTTAGCTCTCAACACCAGAAAAAGGATAGTTCGCTATAACTATCTATAGATATTACATGTGTGTCAAAATAAAGCCATTAAAAACTTTTAAATGCATATATGTAAACATGTTTACTAGCAGAAAAGACAATAGGGCGGCATCCTTTTGTGTTCGTCAAAAAGAAGGCCGACAAACACACTATCTACAGATATTACACGTGTGTTAAAAACAAAACTATTAAGAACTGTTAAATATTTTTCTGTAAACATATTTACTAGCAAATAGGACAATAGAACGGCATCCTTTGTGTTTAACAAAAGAAAGCCGACATGCATACATAGGATGTTCCAATTTACTACGTTGTAAGAGATCATGATTTAAATAGATAAATAGAAAACGACTTCTAAGGAATTAATTGTATTGAAACATTAGTTCAGGTTTTGATAATAGAAAGGAATTTATTAGAATTTCATAAAAACACAGTATGTAAAATAATAGTATCAACAGAATGAGCGTTTATATATGAATACTAACGTTTATCTAATTATAGTGATTTATTAAGTAAATTATAAATTAAATTTTTATTTTTATTACAGACTTTAATATTAATTACATATTATATATGTGTTTGCAATTTATTATAAAGTTATATCAACATTAAATTAATAAACAAGTAAATATATTATGTAAACTCGGTAAATGGTTATTTATAATTTATATAGGAAAAATATTTGAAAAACAAAATAAAATTTAGGATAAATAAAAGTGTTACAAAATAAATTTAAAAATCATCCTGTATAATTAGTGTGAACTGCATAAGAACGAAGTTCTCACGTTGAGTTATGTTTAGATATATATATATTTGGCAAAACCAAAATCGGTAGAATTGTGAGGAAGGACGAAGAAATCGGAATTTGAGGTAGTTGATGGCGAGCATCCGTAGGTGTAACAAGTGTATATTTAATTCTTTTACTATTCGTAAATAAGGAGATTTTAGTAAGTGATTTTAATACTTTTAATATCCGTTCTAGTCAACATATTGGTAAGTCATTTTAATTCTTTCACTTTATTTATTGTGCTCATAATATACTGTATGTCTGTTATCATTTGACTGTATTATTGGGATATGTTAGATAAACTGCCAAGTTAATTAGGAAATGTACATGTGTTTATTTATTTTATGATTTGCGTGGAATTAATATGTTGACGAATACATTGATTTAGTTTAATTACTTATAATATAAAATTTAACGAGCATGGTTTATTTGTGTCTTTCTTATATTACGATAATAGTCTCAATTTGTACCTAAATCTGAGTTATATTGATTTATTTTCTTTAGTTAGGTTGAAAGGTTAGGAGTTTAATATTAAATGTGTATATTTACTCGTTAGATGCTAATGAATTTAATTGTGTCCTTTAACAGTTGTTGATAACTCTAATATTTTATATGAGAATTATATTAATAATAAATTTACTACGACTAAACTAAAAGTAAATTAAGGAAGTTATAGTAAAACCCTATTGTACTTATAATGATGGCTAATAATAGTTCAGTTACTTATCAAAATTAAATATTTCATTTACTTATTTCAACTATTTATTACTTATTTCAAATATTTCATTATTCACACTAAATGTCTTGCTGTGTGGTGTTCTTTGTTTGGGATAGTAAATTACGTTTACTATTTCGAATATATAGATATTGCATGGTTAATATTTAGTACATGTCTACATTACATTACACGGAAGATGTAGTGAGAGGAAGATCTTTGAGTCTTATATATATATTTTGCTGAAGGCTTTATTAGAAGGAGGCAAATGTTTGTATCGATGAATAAACTATTGAAGTAACATTTTCCAATAATTTATGATGATCAAATGTGAACCGTAAATCTCTATGGAGACTTTAGCAAGTAAGTGAAGTTTATAATAAATAGGTTGTGGAAGTTTTTATCAGGAGGAGAGAGAGGCTCAGATCGATGAATCTATGATGAAGTCACATGTTCCATCATTTGAGGAGAGATGAGTCAAAGCTCGCAATGAAGGTTTTAGACCACGATCCCTGTGGAGATTTCTACAACCAGTAGGGACTTAACTTAGTTGATAACACTGTGGTTATCTAGGACGCACACCCTAAGTTTTACCGTACGCATGTTGTATGGCTAGTGTATCAATATAGCGATATGTTGCTACTCTGGATATGCAGCATTGTGTGGGTAAAGTTTAGGACGCATTACATTTATTATATTATAACTTATTACACACTGCACAAATTAAATAAGTAATTTATAGACGAATTAACCATATTGAATATTGTTTATATGAACCAGCTGAAGCAGTAGTAATTCGGTTCAGTATAACTTCCTTATATATATAGAGATGTCTTTTACATTCTATAAATAGTGGAACTATCAAATTAATACAGAATTATCATATTGAATTTATACGAATGCAACTATTAAAATACATCACGTTGAAATTAGTAATGTTAAGTGCACTTATCTTTTCTGTTGAGTATATTCTACATGAATAGTATAAACTAATAATTAAGGTTGTAATAAATTAACGTTAACTAATAGGTGAAGAAGTGTACATTAAGCAGTTAAGTAAAAAAGATATGTAATTGTGAATATTGTAGGGATTGGGGGGTTTATTAGTTGGGAATGGGAGGTTACCAGAAGTAGTGAAGGTGAGTGTTAATGCATTCTAAAAGGTACCTTTAAACCTACACCCGTGTCACAAGTCTCGGGCGCTATTTGGGGTGCCCTCCCTGAACCATCTGTGACCGGCATCAGGACCTTTGTCGTCATCATAATCAGGAGTAATAATATAACTTTTGAAATTGTGATGAACCTTGCTTATCCTAACCTTCATAAATAGCTGCACTGTCAGATTATATTATAGATTTATGACATTGAAATTATGCGAATTAAAATTCCATTATATTGGAATTATTAATATTACAGGTATTTAATCTTTCCGATCTAGCATATTCTATGTAATCGTATAATCTAGTAATTAGGTAAGGTAGTGAATAATAGGTGTAGAAATAGTATTACAAATAGTATTTTAGGAATCTAGACCTTTATTTTATTATCAACTCTCATTGGTCTTACGATCTCTATTAACGAATATATTTATTATAATCCACATTGCTACTTAATTAAAATAATCAACTATTTACCTTATATTACAATTATTCATAACATATACTCTGTATCATAATTCGTATTATTGAGATATGTATTTATCTCGCAGTTATTACTCATCATATACCAATAAAAGAATCTATAGTTACTACATACACAACGGGTCCACCGATACTAGACGATCACAGTAATTTATTTATATGGCCAAATGATTAAAGATTAAGTGTTCCATTGCGTATTTGATCTATTATATTTAGATGATACTCTGATATTTAGAGAGGGCTTCGTAGAAGATTTTGTAGGTAAGGGGGGAACGTTACAATATCCAGAGCGGGGTGATGAGTATCTTGGTTCACTAAGGGATTGAGGTTTTGCGACACGTTTAGGCAGTTGCGAGTATTAGTAAAAACCAGATCCAGAATACGAGAATTCTGATTAAGGATGTTATTCATTTGTTGTAGATTATTAAATGCCATAGTATCGCAGAAGAGACATTCCACCTCACTGGACATGTTAACTGGGACAAAAGAGTTAGATGCAGTGTCATAATTCCAATGCAAGTTAGATAGATTAAAGTCACCTAACAACAGTATTCGCGATTCGTCACTCAGGTTGTGTATCGTTTCCGTTATATTCGATAGCAGGCGTTCCATACACATATAGTTAATAGGTGGAGCTAAGTATACTGCACAAATAATGAGTTCGACAGCAGAATGACCCTTTGTAATCTTAACTGTCGCCCAAATGTTTTCACCCAATTTCGACTCCCACTTAAATTTACGAGAAGGCTGTAGTCCCTTTAGAATTGCAATCATTACTCCGCCCCCGTCTGTTTTAGAGCTACCAGAAATAGAACGATCACGCCGGAATATATAATACCTGTCATCCAAGATTTCATAGTCGTAAACAGTATCGTTTAGCCACGTTTCAGTTAATACGATAATGTCATAATTAAATTTCAATGCATTAGTCAGTATGGTATAAGTTTTAGTTCTAAGACCTCGAACATTTTGGTAATATAGTTTAAGATTGAATTTTGAACAAAATGTGCTAAATAGCATGGTAGAAAAAAAAAAACAAATAAACAAATAAATAAACTCAAACTACGGCTTTTAAATAGTCCATGTTCTTCACCAAATGTGCTCTTGAATTTGCATCTTTTCTAATAAAAATACGACCATTCCTGACCCAGACAAAATCATAATTCTTCTCTTTGGCGACTTTGCGAGCAGCAGCATGTAGTTGTTTGTTTATCGGAGATAAATGTTCACAGACGAAAATGGGTATTTTCTCTCCAGCAATTCCCAAGTGTAGACGTAGATAATAATACGTTTTGCATTAATGTGTGTGAGTTGCGGTCGTTATTATTATCTTTGTAATGCGTGCTAGCTTTGTGGGATGAAGTTTGTAGTATGTGCGTTCTATGTATGGAGTCAACACTAGACTCGGTTCGTGGCGATGTCTGTAAAGTGCGTGGTACAGCTGTAGATATTAACGCACCACTGTCCACACGCTCGTTGTGTATTAAAGTGTTATGTTTTCTATTGCAATGCTTACACGGCCCGAACCAACAATCTTTAATTGCGTGACCGGCGCGTAAACAATTGCTAAACAGATTTTTGTCGTTTATGTACTTTATTCTATTATCGATAGAGTAGTTAAGAAATTCATCACACGCATACAGCGGGTGATTCTCCTTACACAAAATACATAAATAACGCTTTGAATATGACGAATTTGATGATTTATTATTTATGTTTTTCTGTGTAGTGACGTGACTGTGTGTGACTACTTTTGTTGATTCGACGAAGGTTTCCTATTATTTACATCTACGTATTTAGTTTGAGATAATTTAATTGTTTCTAATACATCAGCTCTGTCTTTGAGAAATTTAATTAAACTGACAACGTTAATCTGTGGTTATTATGTGAAATTGTACTTTTATGTAGTTCCCACTCTCTTTCCGTAGACGAATCTAATTTTGTGACGATAATGTAGATAATTAAAGTATCCCATTGTTCAAAATCTACCCTGTACCATCGTAAGCACAGATTATTATATTAGAGTCCGTTAGTTTGTGTTCCCGCGGTTTCTGTTCCCCTCCCTTACCTACAGTACTGAACTGACCGTACAGCGGCCTTGACGCGCGCGCGCATTGTGTTGTGAATTAAAATAAATTAGAACTGTGAAACTGGAAAGCTAGCGAAGATATCTTCGAGACCCTGAAGCCCAAGAAATCCGCAGAACCATACAGGTACGTGACAGACGCTTCCACACATAATTTTCCCTATATATATACATAGTAAATTCCCTAACATTTTGGTAGCAGAGAGTATTTTCCCTAACATTTTGGTAGCAGAGCGTAGTTTGGAAACCTCTGATTACATTTGATCTGGCCTGTTCCGTACCCGGAACACCCTATTAATTGTTTATTACAAATAAATCTGTGCTTAGTTTGCCTTAAATTAAATTAATACTATTACATTACTCGTCTTGACCTTTGACCTTTACCTATAACTTGTGATCGTGTTTAACATCGTAAATTAAAAGTACTATTTGCGTATATAAACCTAGTATTTTGTTGAGTAGGTGTTTACTAATAATTAATACATTTTAATAAAAGTTATAAATGTATCATTGCATATTAGCGTAATGTATTGATATAAATTGGTGAATTATCTTAACGGTTACATCTACCTACTAAGTTGTCAATATAAAGCGGCCCGTTAGAATTGTTTCGCTTGGTACCTACATTATTTTATTGTAACATCTCTATTCAGTGAAGATAACACTTGTTATGATTTTGAACTGGTTTTCTGTATGCGAGAATATTGTGTTTATGGTACTTTGTATGCTCACACAGAGTTAAGTAATATTTAGGTACATTCTTGATTTGGTTGAAAATATAGTTGATTATTGATAATATAATAATAATTTTTATTATTATATTTTATTTGGCCTTTATAAATACTCGTGAGTTATATCTTTATATTTTATTAAATATTCCTTTTGTTTGTGGTAATTAACATTTAAAATAAAGATATCGAATCCTAATGATACGGTGAGAGCGTGTTTATTCAGTGAGACTGTTGAGTATCGTCAGTCAATGGGTACTGTTCGATTAATCAGTGACTGGATTACGGATGCTTATACTTTGCTGCCTTCTGCGTCACGTGATAGGCTTATCGTGCGGCTTTCTGAACTGAATGAGAACTATGCTAAATTTAATGAAGCGTGTTCTTGTCTCCTTGGCGGTTTTGACCCGGTGATTGATACGAAGGAGTATAAAGATACCCTAACCTTATCTAAGTCAATGCGGCCTATGGTAGATGAGTTGCGGCTTAGGTTTAGTGAGTTGCAGCCTGAATTGTTCCATGATCCCCCAACAGAGTCGAGTACTCCTAAGCGGCTTCCATTAATATCTTCCCCTCTAATGTGTATTAAAAATAAACTACCCGACTTACCTATTCCTACCTTTAATGGCCAAAGCGGATCCTATTTAAGCTTCGTCGACTAATTTGATAGTATTGTCGATTCCCAGCCTGACCTTAGCCCTACTAATAAGTTACAGTACCTTGTTGGTGCATTATCGGGAGAGCCTAAACGTCTACTATTACATTTACGTATTGAAGCAGAGAATTACCCTATCGCTCGTGATTTGTTAAAGCGGAGATATCATAATACGCGCATACTGGCGGATACATATATAACACAGATCCTTACCTTACCTAACATACCCCCTAAATTGAATGGATTACGTGCTTCGTTTCTCAACCCATTGTTAACAGCTTATCGTTGTTTGGAACGCTTAGAGCTACCTGTGACTAGTTGGTCATATATGCTAGTGCACATATGCCTTAATAAGTTGCCCCTGGAGTTAAAGGCTCGTTTTGAGCGGCGTTACGGTGGTGATAGTGATCGACTGCCCCAGTTTGATCAGATCATCACTTTTTTAGAGGATGAGTGCCGCCACTATGATAATGTAGGTGATGCAGCATTAGTAGATTCTGCCCCAACTTCCCGTACGTTTGAACGAAGACCCGAATACTCGCATACCCAACAATCTAACCGCCCGCGTAGGGCCTACGTTTCCCAGGTACCAGTTTCCAATAAGAAGTGCCATATGTGTAATAGTGATTCCCATTATTTTTTATTTATTTATTTATAATTCTTTATTGCACCAATATTAAAAGTAGATACATAAAAAGAAAATAATATATAACAATACATTAAAGAAAGAAGAAGGTACAGAAGGCGGTCTTATCGCTAACGCAATCTCTTCCAGACAACCTTATGAAAGAGAGTATAAATAAAAATAAAGTAGGCGGCACGTGGAGTGGAAATAAGGTAACAAAATATAATATATATATATAAACTTACTTAAATAAATTAAAATGAATAAATACATACATACATTATTTACGTGAATGTCCCCAATTTCGTGATATGAACCCACGTGACCGATCTTATTTTATTAAATCGTCTGGCCTGTGCTATCGATGTTTAGATAAACATTCGATAGGTCCTCCCATCACACCTTACTGTGTTTTAACAATTCTCGAGATCCTGTTTATCCTAACCATCAGAATCGAAATAATACAAATTATCGCAATGCTCTTGTGCATAGTGCACCGCGTACATCACCTCCCCGCACGGGCGGGGGCCGTCCCCCTTATAACAGCCGTACTCCCTGTTGTGATTCGTTATCACCTGCACGTCGAGCTTCTCCTCCTACATACTCACGACAAGATTATCGCCATACGTTCCCTCCCCCCGCGGTCACTTCCCGAGATAAAACATACCATAAGTCACGTGACCTCCCCGACCATTCTATGCATACCAACCATAGACGGAACTCGTCCCAATAACTAGGCCCTGTATCCCCCCTGCTTTCTCACCACATATGTCTATTCCCTCCAATTCCCTAGTCCTCCTACCTACCGCCATTATTCATGTCAAATCGGCTTATGGTTATTTTATAGAGGCCCGTGCGTTATGTGATACAGGCGCACAAGGTTGTCTGCTTACTACCGACTTAGCTGTTGAGAGATTGAATGTCCCCTTATCATCAAATTCAGTACCTATTCGCGGTATTGGCAACATTCAATCTGTATATTCCCGCGGGTCTATCTCCTTACCTTTAAACCAGTTCATAGATCGTATCCTGTGATAACAACCCCTGCAGTGGTTGTTGATGTAATTGCAGGCCCCCATCCTGAGATTGAGTTGCCTAGGCCTGTCGTTAATAGTATTAATCACCTTTCCGTAGCGGACCCCTCCTTTTATAAACCAGGGCCTATTGAGGTATTGTTAGGTGCCGACGTGTTCGGTTATCTTATGCAACCTGAAAAATCGATTTTTCTTCCTCATGGTCTGACCGGCCCTTCAACCGTTTTTGGTTGTGTGTTGTCTGGACCTGTTGCTGGTTATACAGCTATTGTATACCTTAGGACTGAATCCTCTTCTGGCCATTGCTCCGTCCATCTCCTCATTTCTAAGAGTAGGATTGCCCCTATCCGTATTCGTCTCACAATTCCCTGCTGGAATTGCAAGGAGCTGTGCTCCTCACAAAATAAAATTAATTCATCACGTTACCATCTGTCTACAGAAGGTAAGCGTGTTGGATGCTATCCACAGTTGGACGGATAGCAAAATTGTGCTGGTATGGATAAAGATTCCTCCTCACCTGCTTCAAAAATTCAAGCAAACCGCGTGTCTCAAATCACCTCATCCGATTTCCCTTCCGAGTGGCATCATGTTCCTGGTTCTATTAACCCTAGCGATTGCGCTTCCCGAGGTCTTAGAGCATCGTCTCTTCTTAACCATGATCTATGGTGGTCTCCTTCCTGGTTGACAGAGTCCCCTAATCATTGGCCTATTGGTGCATGTGACGGTTCACCTATACCCATAAGTATATTACAAATATTTAGTTCAAAAATTGTATTAGATTTTAAAAACAATTCAGTTTAGGACTTTAATTCACTAACTAAACATTGATTTAATTTCTATAAACTAGATTATTTAAAAAATAAAATAATTATAAATAGAAACATCATATGGTTTAATAAATAAGATATATTAAATAATTTTACGTAAAAACAATACAAAAATAATATTAAATAAAAAATGTTTCAATCTTATTTCATAGAATTCATCAGCTCAAAACGATAGCTTTGATTTACGCACACTAATGTATATCATTATTAACACATACACATTGGTAAACAAAAATGTCTGTAAATAGCCAATATGGGTGTTAGAAGGAATTAGTCGGGAGTGACCGTGAGGTGAGCAAGTGTTTAATTAATTATTTTATTAGTGGTTCCTGTCGAGCATCTCGGTAAGTGATTTAATTCTTTTACTTTAAATGAGGCAGTCTGAAATTTATTGAGAAGATAATATTTAGGATGTGTTTATCCAGCTAAATTTATAATTGCAAATAATAGGATTATTAAACTCGGTTAGATGTATGTTAAGTCGACTTATGGCCATAATCTAAGCCTTGTTTAAATGTTAGATATTAAAGTTATAATAAGATTGAGAGCCTCTATGGTTTGGTGGCTTAATGTACGCTGTTTCCTGAAGTCGCGGGTTCGAGTTACATGCGTAGCGCATGTAAACTATTATGCATACATACACGTATAATTAGTAAAAATCACGGGATCCTACCACGTTTTATATTTATTTACTGAGTTCCCGATATTTCGGTAGTGTTTCAACCACCATGATCACGGGTAGACTGAAGAGCAGCGGGTAGATGGAAAATGAAATCTTTTTATGGGCAGACATATGCGTCTACCTTCACACGTCTTCGTTTGTTGCTACTACTGGAACTCGCTCGATATTCATCTCGGCAAACTGTACTCACAGTATCTTTACGTACATTTAATACATTTTTTGATCGCGTATTTTGTTTTTGTTTAATTAAACCAATCACTGGATTCCAGGCATTAGAGAGCCTATAGCCGTCTTCTCGATTGAAATTTTTATATTTCTGTATTTCAATGGCCTCTCTAACCATTCTTGGGATATAATGCCGTTCTGATGTTAATAATTTTTTCATACGTCAAGGACTCCCGACAATTTGTCCAAACCCTGGAGCACATAAAATTAAATGAAAAGGAAATTTTGGTGAGTTTCGACGTAGAATCTCTATTCACTAACGTGCCGATATCGGAATGCGTCGAACTAGTAAAGTCAAAATTACAGGAAAATAACATCCCGGATGAATATGCAATATTGCTTGAGCATTGTTTGACTTCTGGTTACTTGGTATATCGGAATGAGTATTATCTCCAGGTCGAAGGAGTAGCCATGGGTAGCCCCGTGGCTCCTGTTGTCGCTAACTTATGGATGGAGAAAATTGATAATTTGGCAATTTCAACAACTGCATTTCCTGTAAAGTTGTGGAAGAGATATGTGGATGACATATTTTGTATTTTGGAGGGAACGGAAACCGAAGTTATGCAATATCTATCCTATCTAAACAGCATCCATACAAAATCAAAATTTACAGTTGAAATAGAGAAAGAGAGATCCTTGGCTTTTCTTGACATCAAAGTTACAGTCCAAAAAGATGGGACATTGGGACACACTGTTTATAGAAAACCAACTCATACGGACCGATACCTGCACGCTACATCACATCATCATCCCAGGCACTTTGACTCCGTAGTATCATCACTGGTTGATCGGGCTTATGACCTGTGTGACAAGATACAAATTAAAGAAGAACTCTTACACGTAGAAGGTGTACTACGGAATAACGGCTATAATATAGACATTTCTAGATGGCGCCATAAACACAACAAAAGCAGACGCCCCAAATCATGTAGTGTGAAACGTCAAAAAACTTTCTTGCCTTATATTAAAGGAGTGACTGATAAGATAAGCAGACTATTGAGTAAATACTCTGTAGATACTGTTTTTACTCCGCACAGAAAAATAAAGCAAATGTTACGTTCACCTAAGGACAACTTTCCTCTACAACATCCTGGAGTCTATAAGGTGGACTGTAGTTGTGGGAGCTCATACATCGGACAGACAAAAAGAACAATAGCCCGTCGCATTGCTGAACATATAAAAGCTATTAAAAACAACGATCCACGTAAATCAGCCATAGCGGAACACTTGTTGGGATCGGGACCCAATCACTGGATTGAACTACACCAACCAAAAGTGTTAACATCAGAACGGCATTATATCCCAAGAATGGTTAGAGAGGCCATTGAAATACAGAAATATAAAAATTTCAATCGAGAAGACGGCTATAGGCTCTCTAATGCCTGGAATCCAGTGATTGGTTTAATTAAACAAAAACAAAATACGCGATCAAAAAATGTATTAAATGTACGTAAAGATACTGTGAGTACAGTTTGCCGAGATGAATATCGAGCGAGTTCCAGTAGTAGCAACAAACGAAGACGTGTGAAGGTAGACGCATATGTCTGCCCATAAAAAGATTTCATTTTCCATCTACCCGCTGCTCTTCAGTCTACCCGTGATCATGGTGGTTGAAACACTACCGAAATATCGGGAACTCAGTAAATAAATATAAAACGTGGTAAGATCCCGTGATTTTTACTAATTATACGTATAAATAATGACCGCGTCAAGTTTAAAACAGTATATGCATACATACATGTGTATAATTTTGTTATTTTCTATTATTGAGTTATTGTGTGCATGTTAGTATTATAAAATCATTTTCTCTAGGTATCTCTAGGTCTCTATATGTTTATTTCCTTTTTTATAATTTGTGTGATTTTATTATTTTTATATTATTGTTTTATTTTGTGCATGTTAGTATTATAAAATTAATTTCTCTAGGTTCTACATGTGTTTATTTCCTTTTCTATAAATTGTGTGTTTTACTATGTGCTTAAATCCTATGTAATTGTACATCATACAATGGGTAAAATATATATTAGAATAATTGAATCTTTACGTACGTTATAGTCTCTAGAAATTCGTGTATCGGTTTATATTAATTTATTTATTTCTTAGGCATATACGTTATACAGGCGTTTGGTACTTTCTTGTTAGATGTTAAGGAATTTCCTCGTGTTAAAATCTTCAACGTTTATAGGTAATTTAATATTTACAATAAGAATTCAAATAATAGAAAATTTACTTTAAATAAATAAAAGTAATCTGATGGAGTTATAATAGAACTTTGTTGCACTTGTGTAGCTATTAATAATTCAATTACTTGCCAACGGTAAATATTTCCCTTACTAAATTCATCTATTAATTATTTATTTCAAATATTTTATTACTCACACTGAATAACTAGCTTTGTAGTGTTCTTTGTTTGTGATAGTAATGCAAGGTTGCTATTTCAAATAGAGGGATACTGCCTGGTTGGGATTTAGTACTTACCCATACTACAATTATATACATTCTACAAAAGGTGTCGCATGGGGGAGTTCGTGGTTACTGAAGGCTTCACTAGAAGAAGGAAAATATTTGTATCGATGATTGAACTATTGAAGTGACATTTTCCAAGAGTTTTTGATGATATATTATGATCCGTAAATCTCTATGGAGGCTTTAGTAAGGAAGTATAATTTTTGTAATAGTTGTGGAAGTTTCCATCAGGAGGAGAGAGAGGCTCAGATCGATGAATCTATGATGAAGTCACATGTTCCATCATTTGAGGAGAGATGGGTCAAAGCTCGCAATGAAGGTTTTAGACCACGATCCCTGTGGAAATTTCTACAACCAATAGGGACTTCTGTTTAGTTGATAACTATGTGGTTATCTAGGCCTCACACCCTGAACTTTACTATATGTGCGTTATATGTGTGGTGTATCAATATAGAGATATGTTGCTACCTTGGACATATGGTGTTATGTAGGTAAAGATTTAGGACACATATCACATTTATTATATAATACAAATTATACACTGCACAAATATGTATATAATAGATGAATTAATCCGTAATCAATATTATCTATATTAATCAGCTGAAGCAATAGCAATGCTGTTCAGTATGACTCCCTTATAGATATAGAGACGTATTTTGCTTTCCGTAAATAGTGGAATTGCCTAATTATAATATATAGTTATCATATAACAACAGATATGTAATTGTGAAAATTGTACGCATTGGGGGGGTTTATTAGATGAGATCTGGGAGTTTACCAGAAGTAGTGAAGGTGAGTGTTAGTGCATTTTAAAAGGGTCCTTTAAACCTACACCCGTGTCACAAGTCTCGGGCACCATTTGTGGTTCTCTCCCTGAACCATCAGTGGCCAATATGAGGGCCTAAATCGTCATCATAATTAGTGGGTTTAATAAACGTATACATATAATAATAATAATTTCAGGACAATTCACACACATATAAAATTATAATTACTAATTAAACCGGTATCTATTAATTCTTATTGGTTATTATTAGAGTATTTCTTCGGTTCTTTATTAATTAAGATATTTATTATTATTTTCCTTGTTCCAGTCAATTCAATAAAATAGAAGTTTATTTTAAGGTCTTTGGCCTTAATAACAAATACTAATTATTTCAGTGTATATGCTCAACTTAATCATATTAGGACTCTTAGTCCCTTAATTTATATATACATATTATATATATATGTTTATGTATACGTAAATATAATCACTTCTATGGGCTTCTGTCCTCAATCTATATATATTTATGATTATCCATTTATATGGCTAATCATTTCATCAATTATCTTAGGCTTTGGTCTTTACATCTAAGGACTCCGGTCCTGTATCACATCGACTGTCTACCTAGTGGATGTTCATACATCACAATAATCCATGTCATAGACTTTTGACATTATTATCTATATTATTCTGATTATTTCACTATGTAATTAATCAAATCTTACTGATATATATTTGGACGTGCAGTCCTTCTATAAACTAAACATTATCTTCTGGTTGGTTCATCATGTGGATCATTCAGATATCTCTATTTAGATTTGGGACTTATAGTCCTCGCTTATAATATCTCACTAATATAATGATTACTTTGCTATGTAAGTAATCTTATTTAAATATAAACAATCATAACAGAGTCTAGTTCTGATTAACGAATACACAATCCTTATTTCCTCGAGTATTCTTGGTATTAAGGACATTTATAAATAATACATGCTATGTTTGTAATATAGCAATTATTAACATTATATATTGGATTGACCAATATTGTGGTGTTGATGGCATCGGGCTATCATACCACTCTACTATTTATCGTACTGCAATTACGGGTGATCTCCAATGTCACATTATAGGGCTGAAAGGATACTGGGATCCATTAGTAAGTTCTGGCTTTTGAGTGACCTCCTAGTTTCTGTTACGACTCGTATCTTCAGTCTGATCTCCACTGTCACACTGGGGCCGGGGTGTTCCCCATTAGGTGGGCTCTGTGACTGAGTGATGCTGGGATTTAGTTTCGAGGTCGGCAGTCTCTTTGACGGTCTCTCTATCGCCTCATGGAACTGAAGGGGTCAATATCCATAAGTAAGCTTCTGTGTCGTGAGTGATCCTGATTTCAGTTCGATTTGCCTTTGGCAACTATATCTTTTTTTGTGGGTAGCTGCACATCAATACACTCAAATAAAAAGTGCTCTCAGATTATATTAATAAATAATTATTATATCTATATATTTTTAAGTTTTTATATGTCAAACTACAAGAGATAGTGTATTTCTACCTGTACCAGTAACATTGACTCCTTCCAAAAACTCACTATGGACGCACTACAAGGTACATTTTTCAGTATGATGGAACAATTAAACGAAAAGATTCAAAATGATTTGCAAAAGATTAGCACAGCACCAAGCACCACACCAAGCACTGTGTCTTCGATAACTGCTAACTTTGCAGTATTCCAAACATTCGTCACAAGTACTTTCTGCAACCTTCAGCAACAGCTTGAACTGCTAGCTAACCAGATGGACCAATTTGAGATGCGAAGTCGAAGAAAGATCTTGTTATTACATGGGGTACAAGAGTCCAGTGGCAGTAATACTTCGCAAGATGTAGTCAAAGTTGTTGCAGACAAATTGAAGATCCCAGGCTTCACTGTAGTTAACATCAGCAGATGTCACCGAGTGGGACGAACATCTGGTGACAAGCCTCGTCCTATCCTGGTAAAATTTTCAGATCTTGCTTTACGGAATAAAATCTGGTTTGCTAAGACTGGGCTCAAGGATACTGGTATCACAGTCTCTGAGTTTTTAACTAAAGGGAGACACGAGGCTTTCATGTGCGCTCGACGCCACTTTGGTATTAAGAAGTGCTGGACACGCGATGGATTTGTGTTTATCGCCGGAGATGACGGCACAAAACATCGGATCACCACCATAACGGAGGTAAACAAACTTATAGGCACTCTTTCTGCCGCTGCTGCGGTTGCGCCGGAAGCTGTCAGTTCGGTTACACCAGAAGCTAGAGGGTCAGTTGCACTGAAGGTTTCTGCTGCGGTAGCGGCCCGCAACAAGCGAGTCGCTAGAAGGTGATCGTGATTGAGTGTTTGTGATGTTCCTTCTTATACTGTAATCATTTAAGTAATGTGAGTTCTATGTAAGCATATCTAGTTTCAAAACTGTTCGTAACTTCCTCTTATTTTACTTTTATTGAAATGTAGGTAGTTCATGGTTTTATTACTGAATTAATACGTAACTCACTTCACATTTCTATTTTATTTACTTTTTTTCCTAATTTTTGTTATTGTTATATTATTCTTGATATACATGTTGACGTTCCTGATAGTTTGGTTTGACAACTTAATAATTAATCACTGACATCTGTCATACGTCATGTTATATGTCAAAGACCGCGAAACATTGTAACAGTCACATTATTAGAGGAGGAACTTGAAATCACTACGTTTATCTCTTTCACTTCGGTCTATGTAATTTCATACTGCCATCAATCATAGACATCGAATCTATGATTAAAAATTATTTTTTATCGTTATTTTACCTTGTTTTTACTACTTCACTTATTTACTTTTACTTAATACTACTTTTTTTATATGCAATGTTAAGTTAATTGTTGAATCAAAACTTACTTGTAATATCGTACCGAATTGTAAAAATGTGTCCATATCTTACTGTTCAACTGGCGGGTAGAGGTACTGTCTTTGTTTTTATTTTTTATTTTTTATTATTATTATTGTAGTTAGGTATATCTTAATTTATTGTTATTGTATATTATTGATTTATTTTTTTATAAGTATATATTTGTGCAAGTAATGATGTCAATGATGCAAGACGAAAGTTTTCACTCCGCTTCTTCTAGCGTTAGTGACACCAGCTTTTATAGTTTACCTACTCCCTTAGACGAAATTCTGCAAGCTGAGTTTGCCACTGTAAATAAAAATTTTAATGTTGTGCATATTAATGCGCAGAGCATTCCTGCTCATTTCCCAGATATGCTGGCGTCTTTTGATGTCAGTAATATACATGCTATTTTAGTATCTGAATCTTGGCTGAAGCCTTGTCTCCCATCTTCCTGTTACTCATTGCCTGGCTTTGCTCTTATCCGAAACGATCGTATTGGTAAGGGTGGTGGTGGTGTTGCTATCTACCTGCGTTCACATATTCCATACAATATAATTTCCTGCTCAAGTAGTAACAATCCCTCCACTGAAGCAGAACACCTTTTCACTGAAGTCAGTCTTTCTCATTCCAAAATCCTCCTAGGCGTTGTCTATAGTCCTTCTCCTACAATTGATTACTTTACTCCTTTAGAAAACCTGTTAGAGAATATGATCCCATCCTATGAGCACACAATAATTTTAGGAGACTTTAACACTTGTCTTATAAAAAACGATTATCGCTCACATCGTCTCCGCTCTGTAGCTAATTCCTGTAACCTTACTATCCTACCCCTGCATGCCACGCATTACTTCCCTAGCTGCAAACCTTCCCTTTTAGATCTTATCCTCGTCTCTTCTCCTAATCTCGTCGATAAACATGGTCAACACACTGCGGATGCCTTTTCATTTCATGACCTTATTTTCCTATCTTTCAGAATACGTCCTCCAAAACGCAGACATAAAATCCTCTTGCAGCGTAATTTTGGTGCTATCGATTTAAATCTTTTGCGTGAGGATGCCCTGGATATTGATTGGACCTCAGTTCATAATACAGCATCTGTCGAAGATCAGGTGGAGATGTTTAACAAAATTGTCACTGACCTATATGATCGCCATGCTCCTGTTCGACCTATTCGTGTGAAGCATCTACCTGCGCCTTGGTTAACAAAGGAAATCAGGGACATCCAGGCCATAAAAAACAAGACGAAAGCTAAATTTAAATCTGACCCGGATAAATATCGAGAACAATATATCAAAGCTAGAAATCACTGCAATAAGGTGTGTAGAGAGGCACAACGTCGCCATATTCATAAATCTGTCGAGAATGGTAATCCAGCCAGAGTCTGGAAATATCTCAAATCTCTAGGAGTTGGTAAAAATCGTAATTCTATCAACAGTTCTTTCGATGTCGACTTAGACAACCTTAACAGGGACTTCTCATCTTACGTTGTTATTGACAACAACATTAAAACAAATACATTAAATTTCCTTTCAACTACACCAACTCCTGATTATCCATGTTTCAAGTTTAGTCAGGTTACTAATTGTGATGTTGAGAAGAGCCTGTTATCTATCCACTCTGATGCCATGGGTACTGATGGTGTTGGTCGTGCTATGGTCCACCCCATCCTTGATATTATCCTCCCTAGTATTTCCGCTATTTTCAACAACTCACTATCCTCTAGTTTTTTTCCTCCCATTTGGAAAGATGCCTATATTTTTCCTCTTCCCAAAAATAGTAAGCCATCTTCTTTTTCCCATTACCGTCCTATCTCAATTCTTCCTTTTCTTTCTAAAGCCCTTGAACGACTTGTCCATGATCAGCTGAGTAAATTCCTATTAAGAAATGACTTATTAAATCCACTCCAATCAGGTTTTAGACCTGGACATAGTACGACCACTGCTTTAGTTAAAATCACTGATGACATCCGGCACGGAATGGATAATTTGCAACTAACAGTTCTTACATTACTGGACTTTAGTAATGCGTTTAATTCTGTAGATATTGACATTCTGTTAGCACGCATGCGTTCAATCAACATATCTCCAATGGTAACTGACTGGTTTCGTAGTTACCTGTATGGGCGCCGGCAACGTATACGTATCGACAATACCCTTTCATCGTGGTGTCATACTTCTGCCGGCGTTCCTCAGGGTGGCGTCTTATCTCCTCTTCTTTTCGCGTTATTCATTAACTCTATCACCATGCAACTTCATTCCTCATACCACCTTTATGCAGATGATCTTCAGATATATACACAAGCTTCGTTAAGTGACATTACTACTGCTATACAGACAATTACTAGAGATCTGGACGTAATATCTGACTGGTCTAAATCTTTCGGTTTGGCGTTAAACCCGGCAAAAACTCAGACCATAATTATCGGTAGCCTACGTTACATAGCCAAAATAAATTGGAGTACCCTTCCGCGAATAGAGTTGGATGGAGTATGTATTGAGTATAGTGACAGTGTCAAAAATCTCGGCATCCACTTTGACAGAACATTGTCATGATCAGTTCAAATGGCTGAGGTTAGTCGGAAAATTTTCATGGCCGCAGGCTCACTCAGAAGATTGGGTAATTTCCTGCCCATAGACACCAAAATTTCGCTTGCACACACCTTACTTCTTCCTATCCTCGATTATGCCGATACCTGCTACCTAGATCTCACCGAAGTCCAATTAAATAAACTTGAGCGCCTTCAAAATATTTGTATTAGGTTTATATTTGGACTACGCAAATATGACCATGTCTCTCGGTTTCGTTCACAGCTCAAGTGGCTCCCTATACGTCTACGCCGGGACTGGCATATCCTCTCTCTTCTTTATTCAATTCTTTTTAACCCTGCAACTCCTTATTATCTCAAAGAAAAATTTGTATTTCTCGGTGAGGCACAAAATCATGGCTTACTCAGTGCAACAAACCTATGTCTTAAAACTCCTTCCCATACTTCCTCCTTCTACACCAATTCTTTCGCTGTGTACGCCGTGCGACTGTGGAACTCACTACCATCCTCCATACGTAGCGCTCAATCATTAGCTATTTTTAAAAATGCTGTAAAATCACACTATCTCTCTCATTAAATTGTCTTTCTACTATCCTTTTCTTTCTACTAAATTGTCTCTTTCTTATTTGCACATTGCTTAGTTACTGTGTATTATTACTAATTTACTTTTTTAATTTTATATTTATATTTATATTATGTATTATGGGACACAGTCACCTAGATACATCAAAATAATAATTGCATTTAATAATGTCTAGTAAGACAAATTCAATATTGTCTACTAGGCACTGCTGTATCTAAACTGTGTCACCCCACCTTACATTTTCCTACTTTTATTTAGTATATAAGATCATTATTTCTATGTATACATTGTCAGTTTATCATCATCTGTAATATACATCGTCTCGACCAGCAACATCGTATTGTTCACCCGCAACAGTGGTGACCCCGACGTGATCTGGCCGACGGGAAAACGACGAGATCAAGCAAGAGATCTCTGGCTGACGGCATCCTGCGCACCACCAACGATTGCACATTTCCACCGGTTTCCCAGAAGCGGGTCTCACCGGTACGGAAATTCAAGAGGCACAAAAATCGTTGGCTACACTGCGCAACAAGGAACCCTGCCATACTACTGACCGCCATATAATACTGGCCAGCTGTTCAACTCATCACAACGTTAACAATGGCTCGTCCTATGCCATTAACAGGAACAAACATGCCTAGTACACCGGGCATGTCTGCCACTAGCTGTATAGACATCGCTGCAATAACCGTCACAGAGCGGTTACCTGAGTTCTGGACAGACTCGCCACGTTTGTGGTTTGCACAATTTGAGGCAATAATCGCACCTCAAAAACAAGGCGACGAATATAAATATAATACAGTAATATCCAAACTGCCAAAAGAGGTCGTCCACCAAGTCAGCGATATACTTACAAATCCACCACCAGAGAATAAATACTCAGTCATTAAAGACAGATTGATCGACTGTTATGAGGAGAGCGAGCAAAGACGTTTCCACAAACTGCTCGCAGAAATGAACCTGGGAGATCAAAAACCGTCCCAGTTATTGAGGAAAATGAGAGAAGCTGGTTGCGGGAAAATTAATGAGGATACCATCCGAATATTATTTATGAGTCAGCTTACTCCATCAGTCACAACCGTTTTAGCGGTTACTGAGCAATTGACGCTGGACAAATTAAGCGAAATGGCCGATCGCATACATGAAAATATGCGATTTAATACAACAATGCAATCAACAGGCACCGCTGACGTAAATACGGTCACACACCTGTCTTCACAACTCGCGACGCTGCAATTAGAAGTTGCTGCACTACGCGAAAATCGATCGCGACACATAAACCGACGCAGCAATTTCCGATCTAGATCAAACTCCCGCCGTCGGTCAGCGAATAGACAGAGTAATAATTATTGCTATTATCATCGTAGATTTAAAGAAAATGCATATAAATGTGACCTGCCGGGCTCCTGGAACCATAAAAGACAGCCGTCGGAAAACTAGGCTCAGCACAGAACAAGGCGGAACTCTGTGCTGTTCATCCGTTTAACCGCCTAGCTATAACCGACTCTAACAGTGGTTATAGATTTTTGGTGGATACCGGAGCAAATATCTCGGTGATCAAAAAGCAAGCACAGACCAATGAGAGCGCTAGCGAATTAAAATTATTCGCCGCAAACGGAACCGTGATAAAGACATACGGGGAAAAAACACTAACCTTAAATTTGGGTTTACGACGTTCCTTCAAATGGAATTTCATCATTGCTGACGTCAAAATGCCTATATTAGGCGCTGATTTTCCAGAGCACTACCGCTTATTGGTAGATATACACGGGAAGAGATTAATAGATAAAGTTACAGAGCTCAAAACGCCTGTAAGTTTCATCAAAGCAAACATTCCCTCTGTTCGCTCCATTGACTCCGAAGTGCCTAACTCTATAAGGCAACTTTGGAAAAATATGAAAAAATCACAAGGCCTACATCAATGAATATTCCCGTACAGCATAAGATCGAACATCACATCATAACAAAAGGATTTCCCGTATGCGCTCGAGCTCGTCCTCTTCCTCCAGATAAATATAAGGCTGCCAAAAAGGAATTTCAGGACATGATAGAAATTGGCATATGCAGACCATCAAGCAGTCCATGGGCTAGTCCACTGCACATGGTAAAAAAGAAAAATGGTGAATGGAGACCATGCGGTGATTACCGCGCATTGAATAATATTACCGTACCGGACCGATATCCACTTCCAAGGTTATTGGATTTCTCGTATATTGCTAGTGGAAAATCCATCTTCAGCAAAATCGACGTCCGGAAGGCTTATCATTCCATTCCCACTGCAGAGCCAGAGAAAACCGCTATTATAACTCCGTTTGGACTTTTCGAATTTACAAGAATGCCATTCGGTTTAAGAAACGCGGGTCAGACGTTCCAAAGATTTATTGATTCGCTATTCAGAGACTTAGACTTTATTTTTATATTTGTCGATGACATTCTGATAGCCAGCGAGAGCGAGAAGGAACATTACGAACATTTAGAAATTATTTTTACTCGTTTAAATGAAAATGGAATTACAATAAAAATGAGCAAAACCGACAAAATCAAAAATGAGTTAGATTTTCTTGGTTATCATATAACGAGCCAAGGGATGAAACCGACACAAGAAAAACTAAAAGCAATCGACGATTACCCTAAACCCACGACAGTCAAAGATTTACGTCGTTATTTGGGTATGGTGAATTTTTATAGGCACCTAATTCCACACGCTGCCAAGCATCAAGCTCCGCTCAATGTATTTTTAAGAAATAGCAAGAAAAACGATAAAACAATTATCGTATGGAATACGGAAGCAGAACAAGCATTCGTACAATGTAAACAAGACATGCGTGACGTCACAACTATGACGTTTCCAGAGTCGAACGCAACGATCGCATTGATGACTGACGCTAGCTTAAAATGTGTTGGCGCAGTTCTTCACCAAAAAATTAAAAACGAATGGAAGCCAATTTCATTTTTCTCCAAATCGTTAACAGAAGCTCAAACGAGATACTCCACCTACGATAGGGAGTTATTGGGAATATATATGGCAATAAAACACTTCAGACGATTAATTGAAGGTCGTGTTTTCACAATATACACCGACCATAAACCACTAACTCATGCTTTTGCGAAGAAACCTTCGGTGGACGAGTCACCTAGAAGGATCAGATACTTGGATTTCATATCACAATTCAGTACAGATATACAGCATGTAAGCGGACACGATAACACGGTTGCCGATGCATTATCACGAATCATCGAAACAATATCACTTCCAACCGTTATCGACTTATCCGACTTAGAAAAAAGTCAACAGAATGACATTGAGTTACAACAACTCAAAAAGAATAAATCATTACGTATGTTATTAATTCAAGTACCAAATACAAATAAAAAAATATATTGTGACATTTCCACTGAAATAGTACGTCCTTACTTGCCGCCAAAGTTCAGAAAAACTATTTTCGAAAGTTACCACAATCTTAGTCATCCTGGTAAAAAAACTACAAGAAAATTAATTGGCAATAATTATATATGGACAAACATGAATACAGATATAAATAAATGGTGTGAATCATGTTTACAATGTCAGAAATCGAAAGTGCATAGACATACAAATTCACCGCTTGGTAAATATTTGCCTGCTACGCGTTTTTCACATGTAAACATTGACATCGTAGGACCATTACCTACTTCGCAAAATAAACGATATATTATCACTATAATCGACAGATGCACTTCATGGCCTGAAGCTTTTCCAGTTGCAGATATAACTGCAGAAACTGTTGCAAGAGTTGTCTACGAGGGATGGATTTGCCGCTTTGGATGTCCAGACTACATCACCTCTGACCAAGGACGACAATTCGAGTCCGACGTCTTCAGAGGACTCGCCAAGTTGATGGGAATTGAGAAAATCCGTACTACACCGTACCATCCACAATCTAATGCAAAAGTGGAAAGATTACACAGAACAATGAAAACAGCATTAGTAGCCAGAGCCAACACAATAAATTGGACAAAAGAATTGCCATCAGTTCTATTCGGACTACGCTCAAGTTATCTACAAGATACTGGTTGCTGCGCCGCCGAACTGGTATATGGCACTACTATCAAGTTACCGGCAAATTTTTTCTATGATGAGCCGAAAATCACGTATGCTGACTTCATAAAAGATATTAAAAATAATATTAGCCGAGTTGCAGCCATCCCACAGAGAGAGAGTACAAATAAAAACATTTTTGTACATCCTCGTTTAATGGATTGCTCACACGTCTTCCTGAGATGTGACAGATTACGTCCAACGTTGACACCACCATACGAAGGACCATTTTTGGTTGTCAAACGCAAAGGAAAAGTATTCACAATCAAGCGTGACGAAAAAGAAACAAATGTGTCAATAGATAGACTCAAGCCAGCATTCATAATAAACAACGAAGCAATTGCTGGGGAGGCAGAAACAGGACACCGCTCGTCAACAGCTGACAGCCGACCTTTGAAAGTGACACGTTATGGACGCACATCTTATCCTACAGTGAGATTTAATTTGTAAAAAAAAAAAAAAAATATTTTATTAATTTATATTGTTCATAATTAACTTTTATAATTTTTTTTGTGTGTAAAAAATATATATAATATTTTTTTTTCTCTCAAGGGGGAATATCTATGGGACACAGTCACCTAGATACATCAAAATAATAATTGCATTTAATAATGTCTAGTAAGACAAATTCAATATTGTCTACTAGGCACTGCTGTATCTAAACTGTGTCACCCCACCTTACATTTTCCTACTTTTATTTAGTATATACGATCATTATTTCTATGTATACATTGTCAGTTTATCATCATCAGTAATATACATCGTCTCGACCAGCAACATCTTATTATTAACCCGCAACATGTATAATGTATGTATATTTATTTATGTTATGTGTATATATATATATATATATATATATATAAACACCTCTTTGGGCACTTTGTTGATCACGCCACAACCTAAACACTTGCTGATTCCACCTTTCGCACTGAATAACTTGACTCCTATCGCGTATATCTCAGGCGGTATGGCAACGTCGCATTCTATTTTGCGATGCGGCCATATATATTCGTCGATAGTACGATATACTCGACACTTTTTTTACTAATAATTCGTGACTGAATGGCTCCGAACGGCTAAATTTTTGGTATACACAAAGACTTTTTGGCTCTGAATATATTCCAAAAATCAATTAATTATGTTGATCACTTTATATACTCGTCCTTACTGCGATACTTACTTTCATCCGAATATATATAGATACCGTAACGGTCTATCAATTATGACTTTATTAATTTACTAATGTAGATATTTTATATTCGCAATGCTCCATACATGCAAGCTCCAGCAACGGTGGAGGCAGGGTCCCCCTGCACCGTACACCGCACCCCGCGCACACAAACAAATTAGATATTTTTTGAATACACAAAGACTTTTTGGCTCTGTATATATATTTCAAAAATCAGTTAATTGTGTTGATCACTTTATATACTGGTCCTTACTGCGATACTTATTTTAATCCGAATATATATAGATACCGTAACGGTCTATCAATTATAAATTTACTAATCTAGATATTTTATATTCGCAATGCTCCATACATGCAAGCTCCAGCAACGGTGGAGGCAGGGGGAGCACCGTACACCGCACCCCGCGCACATAAACAAATTAGAATAAATTAAATTCATAAGATTATTTATATATTTCGACTGCCTCGATGGTCACACCGCTTTACATCCGATGGTCGCGGGTTCGATTTCTCGCACGATGCAAACATTTGTACTCATCGGTCATCGATTGTTTTCATCGGTCTGGGTGTTTTATATGTATTTACAAAATAAAAATATCTATTTATATCAGTTCAGTATCAGTCTGTGTTAATTGTCCAGGGTTATTTATTATATTTTTATAAACGGTTATCTTTTTCCATCGCACCGCTCGCTATCGACAGTGAATTCATAGAAATGTCACTCTAAAAACAAAAATAGTTTTGTGTTTTGTATTTCAAATACTAAATGCAAAATAGGTATTTTCAAAATACTTTTTAAAAATTAAGTACCTTTTGAATTTTTGTCCAAACCTCAGATATTTTATTTATTTTAGGTATATCAATCATTACATAGTAATATAAAAACAAAGTCGCTGTCGCATCTAACAGTACATAAACAAAGAAAGAAGACTTTGGCTCTGATACCGTAACGGCCTATGAATTATGAATTTATTATACCTAATCTAGATATTTTATATTCGCAATGCTACGTACATTGTAATATCCGCCTCCATTCATTGTAACGGTGGAGGGACTAAATAGTTGAATAAAACTGAATAAGCAGTTGCTCCACTCTATAGGTACTGCGTCGTCGTCGTATGCTGTTCATTTTTTCACTCGTTTTGGCGCCAAGATACACATAGTCACATAGTCGTGGTCAAGTTAAGAACTTATAATTTAATTTTGATAACAATAGATACAAGTAAAAAGTAGGTATTATATTAATGTACGTAAGTACTGTACTTAAAAATATTTATTCTTTACTGTATGTACATTTGAAAAACTTAACACTTAAGGACTTGTACATATACACGTACATACTGCCATTTTCTCTTAAAGACATCCAGAGAAGCACTATTTATCAAATACGCGGGGTGCACCGACCTTTGACCTTATAACAGCTGATTCGCGCGTAACGAATTACATTGCTACTTACATTACTATTTTATAGTGGATATTTCACTATAAAATATTATTATTTCTTTAGATTATGACATAATAGCATAGTTTACATGATTTAAGGGAAACATACGATAAAAAAAATTCCCGTAAAATGTAAAAGATAAAAAATGGTTATTGTTGGTTATCCTTGAGAGATAGACATATACCATCACGGACTTTTTTGTTGACCTTATTTTGATACATCCCAAAGCACTAGACAATACGCATTTTCATTAAACAGTATTGTATTTTTTTTATTTATTTAACTTTAATGCACAAAAAAATTTGTACATGTGGCGGACTTAATATCTTGCCGCGTTATTTACCAGGCAACCATGAGTGGTGCAGCGAAAGATTATTGGTGGTGCACTAATATAAATAAGAAATGTCAAAAAAAGATTTATAAAGATAATAAAGATAAGCAAAATATACATTTCTATAAAAAAATAACAATATACATACATAAATATATAACCCATAAATGTATAAATAAATACATAATGATCCGATAATCAAATTATAAGTACAGTCTCAAATTGAAAGTAAGAAAAACAGAAAATATAGAGAGAACTATAGGGATATAACAGAAAGATGTGAAAAAAGCAGAAGGACAGTAAAAAAGTTACAAATTTAAATAATGTTCCCGCAATTTCTGTTTAAATGAATTTATTACATTATTATATATATTAGGCATACGACTAGCCTTATGACTGTTACTTTTTTTTTAATCTATACATCTATACATGTAAATAAAATTGGAGTGTCTGTTTGTAATATTGAAATAACCGTTTTTTACTACTTGCATATGAATATAAATACGGTACATACACCAAAATAACATATTTTACAAGTTTTGTCTGTCTGTCTGTCTGTTTGTTCCGGCTAATCTCTGAAATAGCTGGACCGATTTTGACGGGACTTTTTTTGGCAAGTAGCTGATGTAATAAGGAGTAACTTACGCTACTGTTATTTTAGAAAAATAAAATAAAATTTCACGCGGACGAAGTCGCTGGGGCCAGCTAGTCTATAGATATACCGAGATTTAATGTTTAAGTTGCTATTATGTTGTTGACAAAATTTTACTGTAATGTTACTATTACGTTATCCTACACAATTTGTATTATTTTGGATGAATAAATAAATAAATAAATAATAATCTATACATCTATACATTAAATAAAAATTGGAGTGTCTGTTTGTAATATAGAAAAAACCGTTTTTTACTACATGCATATGAATATATATAAGGTACCTATACCAAAATAACAATTTTTATAATTTTTGTCTGTCTGTCTGTCGGTCTGTTTGTTCCGGCTAATCTCTGAAATGGCTGGACCGATTTTGACGGTACTTTTTTTGGCAGGTAGCTGATTTATAAGGAGTAACTTAGGCTACTTTTATTTTAGAAAAATAAAGTTAATTCCACGCGGTCGAAGTCGCGGGGACAGCTTGTTTTTAATAAAAACTGTTTATTTGATAAAAAAACATCTTTTTTGTGGTACTTGAGAATGTTGAAGCCTGTTGTTTGTAATATTGAAATAACCGTTTTTTACTACTTGCATATGAATATAAATACGGTACATACACCAAAATAACATATTTTACAATTTTTGTCTGTCTGTCTGTTTGTTCCGGCTAATCTCTGAAATGGCTGGACCGATTTTGACGGGACTTTTTTTGGCAGGTAGCTGATGTAATAAGGAGTAACTTAGGCTACTTTTATTTTAGAAAATAAAGTTAAAAACCACGTGGACGAAGTCGCGGGAACAGCTAGTGTATAATATATTAGAGATACCTACGTGTTTTTTTATTGATGACTAGCTGTACACGGGATTTCGTCCGTGTTGAATTTAACTTTATTTTTCTAAAATATAAGAAGTTAAATTCCACGCGGACGAAGTCGCGTGTACAGCTAGTTGTCGGTAGTCTAGCGATTTAGCTAGCACACTGCTTTGATTCCTGCTTGGTAGTCGAGGGTTCGATTCCTCGCACGCTGCAAACATTTGTATTCATGAGTATGATTGTTTGTAACGGTCTGGGTGTTTTCTATGTATAGATAATATATATGTATTTACGAAAAAAAATCTTTGTATTTATATCAGTACCCATAACATAATCTTCAGCTAGCTTAACTTTGGTCTAGATGAAGCTGTGTGAATTGTCCTGAGATTACTATTATTACTATAATAAATCTTTTCAAATCAGCCGATGTTTATTTTTGCCATAATACGTGCTGTTACCATGTGATAATATTACGTACGTACTTATTAAACTATTAACTTATTATTAAATTGTTTGTAACG